>NC_135993.1:1492673-1662673 GCF_053455715.1 Rhinoraja longicauda
TCGCAACGTTTAAGAAACATTTGGACAGGTACATGGATAGGACAGGTTTAGAGAAATGGTCCAAACGTAGGCAGGCGGGACTAGTGTAGATGGGACATGTTGGTCAGCATGGGCAAGTTGGGTCGAAGGGCCTGTTTCACGCTGTATCACTCTGTGACACTATTTGTCAGTTTGGTGCTGATTCCAACACGCTTCTATGTTGCTCAAACTGTTCGATGTTCACAAGGTCTTAAGCCATAGTAGGCCATTCGGCCCATCAAGGTTGCTCTGTCATTCAATCATGGCTGATCTATCTCTCCCTCCTAACCCCATTCTCCTGCCTTCTCCCCATAACATCTGACACCCGTACTAATCAAGAATCTGTCACTCTCTGCCTACAAAATACCCACTGACTTGGCCTCCACAGCCGTCTGTGGCAATGAATTCCACAGATTCACCACCCTCTGGCTAAAGAAACTCCTCCTCATCGCCTTTTCAAAGGTTCATCATTTTATTCTAAGGCTGTGCAATCTGGTTCTAGACTCTCCCACTAGTTTTTAATTTTGTTTTTAGAGATACAGTGCGGAAACAGGCCCTTCGGCCCACCAAGTCCGTGTCGATCAGCGGTCCCCGCACACTAACACTACCCTACACACCCACTAGGGACAATTTACACATACCCCAAGCCAGTTAACCTACAAACCTGTACGTCTTTGGAGTGTGGGAGGAAACCGAAGATCTCGGAGAAAATCCACGCAGGTCACGGGGAGAACGTACAAACTCCGTACAGTGACGGCGCCCGTAGTCAGGATCGAACCTGAGTCTCCGGCACTGTAAGTGCTATAAGGCAAAAAACTCTACCGCTACGCAACTGTGCCACCTACGCTGGAGAACATGGATGGGTGACGTTTCACAGAGTGCTGGAGTAACTCAGCGGGTCAGGCAGCATCTGTGGAGAACATGGATAGGTGACGTTTCACAGAGCGCTGGAGTAACTCAGCGGGTCAGGCAGCATCTGTGGAGAACATGGATAGGTGACGTTTCACAGAGTGCTGGAGTAACTCAGCGGGTCAGGCAGCATCTGTGGAGAACATGGATAGGTGACGTTTCACAGAGTGCTGGAGTAACTCAGCGGGTCAGGCAGCATCTGTGGAGAATATGGATAGGTGACGTTTTGGGTCAGGATATCAAAGATGATGCCTGATCTGCTGAGCTCTTTGTGTCTAGTTTGTGTAAACCTGCGTCAGTAGTTCCTAGCGTTTCCACAAGTACAACAGGTAGTGTGGTCGTGTAAAGAGGAAACTACCGCAGGGCAGTATGTAGTGTCACAGTTACAGAGTGAAAGTGCAAGGGCAACAATGAGGTAGGTTGGAAGTTTGGTGCCACACCTGAGCTTGTGGGAGGACCGTCACTAGTCTGATAACAGTGGAGAAGCTTTAGTTTAGTTTAGTTTAGAGATACAGCGCAGAAATAGGCCCTTCGGCCCACCAAGTCCGTGCTGACCAGCGATCATCCCGTACACTAACACTATCCTACACACACTAGGGACAATTTTACATTTATACCAAGCCAATTAACCTACAAACCTGCACGTCTTTGGAGTGTGGGAGGAAACCGGAGCACCCGGTGAAAACCTACGCAGGTCACGGGGAGAACGTACAAACTCCGTACAGACAGCGCCTGTAGTCGGGATCGAACCCGGGTCTCTGGCGCTGTGAGGCAGCAACTCTACCGTTGTGGCACCGTGCCACCCCAAGCTGTTCCTAAATCTGATGGTCCGTGCTTTCAAGCTTTTGAGAAGTGGGAATGACCAAGATTAAATAAAGGACAGAGTCACATAGTGTGGAAACAGGCCCTTCAGCCCAACTTGCCCACACCGGCCAACATGTCCCAGCTACACTAGTCCCACCTGCCTGCGTTTGGTCCATATCCCTCCAAACACTGGAATTTAGAAGGATGAGAGGAGATCTTATCGAAACGTATAAGATTATTAAGGGGTTGGACACGTTAGAGGCAGGAAACATGTTCCCAATGTTGGGGGAGTCCAGAACAAGGGGCCACAGTTTAAGAATAAGGGGTAGGCCATTTAGAACTGAGATGAGGAAAAACTTTTTCAGTCAGAGAGTTGTGAATCTGTGGAATTCTCTGCCTCAGAGGCCAATTCTCTGAATGCATTCAAGAGAGAGCTAGATAGAGCTCTTAAGGATAGCGGAGTCAGGGGGTATGGGGAGAAGGCAGGAACGGGGTACTGATTGAGAATGATCAGCCATGATCACATTGAATGGCGGTGCTGGCTCGAAGGGCCGAATGGCCTCCTCCTGCACCTATTGTCTATTGTCAAACCTGTCCTATCGATGTTCCTGGGCAAGTCCCAGCCTCAACTACCTCCTCTGGCAGCTTGTTCCATACATACACCACCCTTTGTTTGAAAATGTTACCCCTCAGATTCCTATTAAAGCCTTCACCTTGAACTTCTGGTCTTCAATTCCCCTACTCTGGGCAAGAGATTCTGTGCATCTACCTGATTTAATCCTCTCATGATTGTTTACACCTTTATAAGATCACCCCTCATCCTCCTGCACTCGAACGAATATAGACCCAACCTACTCAACCTCTCCCTCTACCTAACACCCTCTAGTTCTGGCAACATCCTCGCAAATCTTCTCTGAACACTTTCAAGCTTGACAATATCTTTCCTATAACATGGTGCCCAGAAATGAACACAATACTCTAAATGCAGACTCACCAACGTCTTATACAATTGGAACATAACATCCCAATTCCCAACATGACCTTGATTATGTTGGTGTAGGAAAAAAACTGCAGATGCTGGTATAAATCGAAGGTAGACAAAAAATGCTGGAGTAACTCAGCGGGCCAGGCAGCATCTCTGGAGAGAAGGAATGGGTGACGTTTCGGGTCGAGACCATTCTTCAGTCTGAAGAAGGGTCTCGACCCGAAACGTCACCCATTCCTTCTCTCCAGAGATGCTGCCTGGCCCGCTGAGTTACTCCAGCATTTTTAGTCTACCTTTGATTATGTTGGCTGCTTTCCCGAGGCAGCGTGGTGTAGGAAAAGTTAGGAAAAGGGGACGTACAACGAGATCTGGGTGTCCTAGTGCATCAGTCACTGAAAGTAAGCATGCAGGTACAGCAGGCAGTGAAGAAAGCCAATGGAATGTTGGCCTTCATAACAAGAGGAGTTGAGTATAGGAGCAAAAGGTCCTTCTGCAGTTGTACAGGGCCCTAGTGAGACCGCACCTGGAGTACTGTGTGCAGTTTTGGTCTCCAAATTTGAGGAAGGATATTCTTGCTATTGAGGGCGTGCAGCGTAGGTTTACTAGGTTAATTCCCGGAATGGCGGGACTGTTATATGTTGAAAGACTGGAGCGGCTAGGCTTGTATACACTGGAATTTAGAAGGATGTGAGGGGATCTTATCGAAACATATAAGATTATTAAGGGGTTGGACACATTAGAGGCAGGAAACATGTTCCCAACGTTGGGGGAGTCCAGAACAAGGGGCCACAGTTTAAGAATAAGGGGTAGGCCATTTAGAACGAAGATGAGGAAAAACTTTTTCAGTCAGAGAGTTGTGAATCTGTGGAATTCTCTGCCTCAGAAGGCAGTGGAGGCCAATTCTCTGAATGCTTTCAAGGGAGAGTTGGATAGAGCTCTTAAGGATAGCGGAGTCAGGGGGTATGGGGAGAAGGCAGGAACGGGGTACTGATTGAGAATGATCAGCCATGATCACATTGAATGGCGGTGCTGGCTCGATGGGCCGAATGGCCACCTCCTGCACCTATTGTCTATTGTCTATAAGATGTGACACATTCAAGACAGTATGCTTTCTGTGGGGCATCTGTAGACGTTGGAGAGAGTGATTGGGGACATGGCTGACTTCCTCAATCTTCTGAGGATGTTTTCTTGGTGTGCTTGCCTAGCCACTTAGAGTAAAAATGTCTCTGGCTACTTCTCAGGAATGTCTTCAGAGACAAAATGTAAAACTGAAACCCATGAGATATTAGGTCCCAGCTTAGAAGGGGAGAAATTCAGGGAGGGTGTTGCTGGGTTAGGGCGGCAGTAGAAGCACAATTACCATGGAAACATAGACAATAGGTGCAGGAGGAGGCCATTCAGCCCTTCGAGCCAGCACCGCCATTCAATATGATCATGGCTGATCATCCAGAATCAGTACCCCGTTCCTGTTTTCTCCCCATATCCCTTCATTCCGTTAGCCCCAAGAGCTAAATCTAACTCTCTCTTGAAAACATCCAGTGAATTGGCCTCCACTGCCTTCTGCAGCAGAGAATTCCACAGATTCACAGCTCTCTGGGTGAAAAAGTTTTTCCTCATCTCAGTCCTAAATGGCCTACCCCTTATTCTTAAACTGTGTGACCCCTGGTTCTGGACTCACCCAACATGGGGAATATTTTTCTTGCATCTAACATGTCCAATCCCTTAAGAATTTTATATGTTTCTATAAGATCCCCTCTCATCCTTCTAAATTCCAGTGAATACAAGCCCAGTCGAGTGGGAGCGACTGAACGAGTCAAGACATGCCGGAGGCTAAAACCGAAGATAGACACAAAATGCTGGAGTAACTCAGCGGGACAGGCAGCGTCTCTGGAGAGAAGGAATGGGTGACGTTTCGGGTCGAGACCCTTCTTCAGACTGAGAGTCAGGGGAGAGGGAAACGAGAGATAAAGACGGTGATGTAGAGAGATACAGAACAAATGAATGAAAGATGTGCAAAAAAAGTAACGATGAGAAAGGAAACAGGCCATTGTTAGCTGGGTGAGAACGCAAAGCTGGTGTGACTTGGGTGTGGGAGGGATGGAGAGAGAGGGAATGCAGGGGTTACTTGAAGTTAGAGAAGTCAATGTTCATACCGCTGGGGTGTAAACTGCCCAAGCAAAATATGAGATGGCAGTGAAGAAAGCCAATGGAATGTTGGCCTTCATAACAAGAGGAGTTGAGTATAGGAGCAAAGAGGTCCTTCTGCAGTTGTACAGGGCCCTAGTTAGACCGCACCTGGAGTACTGTGTGCAATTTTGGTCTCCAAATTTGAGGAAGGATATTCTTGCTATTGAGGGTGTGCAGCGTAGGTTTACTAGATTAATTCCCGGAATGGCAGGACTATCATATGTTGAAAGACTGGAGCGACTAGGCTTGTATACACTGGAATTTAGAAGGATGAGAGGAGATCTTATCAAAACGTATAAGATTATTAAGGGGTTGGACACGTTAGAGGCAGGAAACATGTTCCCAATGTTGGGGGAGTCCAGAACAAGGGGCCACAGTTTAAGAATAAGGGGTAGGCCATTTAGAACTGAGATGAGGAAAAACTTTTTCAGTCAGAGAGTTGTGAATCTGTGGAATTCTCTGCCTCAGAAGGTAGTGGAGGCCAATTCTCTGAATGCATTCAAGAGAGAGCTAGATAGAGCTCTTAAGGATAGCGGAGTCAGGGGGTATGGGGAGAAGGCAGGAACGGGGTATTGATTGAGAATGATCAGCCATGATCACATTGAATGGCGGTGCTGGCTCGAAGGGCCGAATGGCCTTCTCCTGCACCTATTGTCTATTGTCTATTGAGATGCTGTTCCTCCAATTTGCGTGTAGCCTCACTCTGACAATGGAGGAGGCCCAGGACAGAAAGGTCAGTGTGGGAATGTGGAAGGAGAATTAAAGTGTTTGGTAACTGGGAGATCAGGTAGGTCCAGGCGGACTGAGCGAAGGTGTTCAGCGAAACGATCGCCCAGTCTGCATTTAGTCTCGCCGATGTCTAAGAGTCAACATCTTGAACAACGGATACAGTAGATGAGGTTGGAGGTCAATTGGCTTATCATATCATATCATATATATACAACCGGAAACAGGCCTTTTCGGCCCTCCATGTCCGTGCCGCCCAGTGATCCCCGTACATTAACACTATCCTACACCCACTAGGGACAATTTTTACATTTACCCAGCCAATTAACCTACGTACCTGTACGTCTTTGGAGTGTGGGAGGAAACCGAAGATCTCGGAGAAAACCCACGCAGGTCACGGGGAGAATGTACAAACTCCTTACAGTGCAGCACCCATAGTCAGGATCGAACCTGAGTCGATGGCGCTGCATTCGCTGTAAAGCAGCAATTCTACCGCTGCGCTACCGTGGCTTGGTATAATTGAGGATGGTGTGGTAATGGGAATGGGAGGTGGAATTAAAGTATTTGGCAACCGGGAGATCAGGTAGATCCAAAACTGGTAGGTCCAAAAAAGGTAGGCTAAAACTGTAGTTGTGCAGGTTTTTCCCTGAGCTGTGGGGCTCACAATGGGCGTGCAGCAATCACAATTCAACTATGAGCAAGAGTCTCTTAAATGCCACTATCGTACCTGCCTCCACCTCCATATATATATATATATATATATATATATATGTTGTGATATATTAGCTGTGCATGAAGGAACTGCAGATGCTTGTCTAAACCCAAGACACAAAATGCTGGAGTAACTCAGCGGGACAGGCAGCATTTCTGGAGAGGAGGAGTGGGTGATGAAATGGTATAATATATATAAATTTATATATATATGTTGTGATATATTAGCTGCTTCAGCTGATGGTTACACCTGTGGAGTTAATTTCCTCCAGTTTGATTTGGGATGGGAACGCTAGTGTTGATGAGGTGCCAGCTTCCCCAACAGGACTCCAGAGTTGCCTGGCTTTGTAACAGTGCCCCTCTCCCCCCTCCACACTCCCCCCAGTGTTGACATCTCTCGGCGACCACACGTTCTCTTGGTAACTGTGCGTTCCAGGCCCCCACCCCCCTATGTGTAAAACAACATGCCCCCCACATCTCCTTTACACTTGCCCCCTCTCACCTCAAAGGTATGCCCACTAGTCTTTGAACGCTTCCACCATGGGGAAAAGCTTCTGACTGTCTACCCTATCTATGCCCCTCAACATTTTATACACTTCCCTCAGGTCTCCACGCAACCTCCGACGTTTCAGAGAAAACATTTCAAATCTGTCCAACCTCTTCCCTCCCGTAAACTATTCCCCGCTAATCCACGCATCGTCCTGGTAAAGGTCCACGGCACCTTCTCGAAAGCCTCCCCATCCTTCCTGAAATGGGGTGATCAGAACTGCGCAATGTACTCCAAATGTGGCCTGACCAAAGTCTGAGAAAGCAGCAGCAAGTGTTAGGGGTCAGGGGGAGAAGGCAGGAGAATGGGGTTAGGAGGGAGAGATAGATCAGCCATGATTGAATGGCGGAGTAGACTTGATGGGGCAAATGGCCCAATTCTACTCCTATTATTTATGACCTTACAACATGACTTCCCAAAGATAGACACACAATGCTGGAGTAACTCAGCGGGTCAGGCAACATTTCTGGAGAACATGCATAGGTGACGTTTCACAGAGTGCTGGAGTAACTCAGCGGGTCAGGCAGCATCTCTGGAGAAAAAGGATTAGGTGACATTTCGGGTCGGGACGCTTCCCGACTCCTGTACTCAATACCTTCGGCCCACCGAGTCCGCACCGACCAGCGATCCCCGCACATTAACACTATCCTACACACACTAGGGACAACCTTCACATTTACACCAAGCCAATTAACACACAAACCTGCACGTCTTTGGAGTGTGGGAGGAAACCGGAGCACCCGGAGAAAACCCACGCGGTCACGGGGAGAACGTACAAACTATACAGACAGCAGCCGTGGTCAGGATGGAACCCGGGTCTCTGGCGCTGTAAGCACTGTAAGGCACCAACTCTACCTCTGCGCCACCGTGCCGTCCAAAAACTCACCTCCCTGCAGAATAGGCAGGCGAGAGGGAGTTCATTTCCTTGCAATGTTTATAAAGCATGCCTTCCTCTTCCACCCACCTCCCTCCCTCCCTCCCTCTCTCTCTCTCTCCACTGTTGGTTCTGACGTTTCCACCACCGTTTATTGATCCATGATCAATCCTGGAGGGGAAGGGGCCATCTTACAATGACAGGCCGCATCACAGCAATGCTTCAGACACCAGTGCTACGACAGATACCTGCGGCTGGCTCTGTGCTCCCTGTCATCCCCAGCAAAACCACAGCCAGCTCACTGCCTCTCCACCTAGCAACCCCCCTCCCCAACACCAGCTAATCCCAGCCCTTCCCTCACCTTGTTCCCACCTCTCTCCTCTCCAACCCCCTCTGCCGTGTGAAATTAATCTTCAGACTTCCTACTTTTGAGTTAAACAGGGAGGAACTGGAGATGCTGGTTTCAACCAAAGGTAGACACAAAAAGCTGGAGTAGGCCGCATCTCTGGAGAGAAGAAATGGGTGACCCTTCTTCAGACCCGACCCGAAACGTCACCCATTCCTTCTCTCCAGAGATGCTGCCTGACCTGAAGAAGGGTCTCAACCAGAAACATCACCCATTCCTTCTCTCCAGAGATGCTGCCTGCCCTGCTGAATTACTCCAGCATTTTCTGTCTATCTTCAGTTTGCAACCAGCATCTGTAGTTCCTTCCTCCAACACCCTTTGAGCTTTCAGTCAAGAGGCAGGGCCTCAGTTACCAAGAGAACGTGTGGCCGCAGAGAGATGTCAACACAGGGGGGGGGTGTGGAGGGGAGAGCGGGGCATTGAGATCGGACACTGTTACAAAGCCAGGCAACTCTGGAGTCCTGTTGGGGAAGCTGGCATCTCATCACTAGCATTCCCATCCCAAATCAAACTGGGAGAAATTAACTCCACAGGTGTAAACATCAGCTGAAGCAGCTAATATATCACAACATATATGTATAAAATATCATTTTATCACCCATTCCTTCTCTCAAGAGATGCTGCCTGTCCCACTGAGTTACTCCAGCATTTAGTGTCTTATCTTGGGTTTAAACCAGCATCTGCAGTTCCTTCATGCACAGCTAATATATCACAACATATGTGTATATATATATATATATACACACACACACACATATATATATAATATACCATTTCATCACCCATTCCTTCTCTCCAGAGATGCTGTCTGTCCCACTGAGTTACTCCAGCATTTAGTGTCTTATCTTGGGTTTAGACCAACATCTGCAGTTCCTTCATGCACAGCTAATATATCACAACATACATATATATATATGTATATATATATATATATATATGTGTGTGTGTGTGTGTGTGTATATATATGTGTGTACACATATATATATATATATATACACAAATATATAATATACAATTCCATCACCCATTCCTTCTCTCCAGAGATGCTGCCTGTCCCACTGTGAGTTACTCCAGCATTTAGTGTCTTATCTTGGGTTTAAACCAGCATCTGCAGTTCCTTCATGCACAGCCAATGTCTGTTTCATCTGCTCGCAGCTGAGTTAAGTCGACAGGGCAAAGCAGTCCCGGCCTCTCCAGTCTTTTCCTTACCTTCATCACAAAGGAGCAGTGGGCGGTGTGTGGCGGCTTCTGTCCTGGGGCTGCTGTTAAATCTGGTGGTCTGCTGTGCCATGCGATTGCAGGCCCGGCGTGGGACACACTCTCTCACACTCTCACTCTCTCTCTCACACTGAGACCAGCAGAGGGAAGGATGGTTCGCCTTGTCTTGCAGCGCTTGGCTCTCTGCTCTGCTCTGCTCTGCTCTGCTCTGCTCTGCGCTACACCGCTCCGCTCTCTCCCCCTTCTCTCTTTAACCTCGGTCCTCCTTAGCAAAGGTGAATGAATGTGTCTTGCTGGGCTTTCGAAGGGGGGATTTTTTTTTTTCCCTTTTGCAAATCCTCCGGCCTTAACAACATCTGCAAAGCTCAACGAGGAAGGCCATTTGTTGACAGTCGCTTGCGAGGTTGTGGGAGCGTATCATGACAGAGTATTCATGGCATGCCTATATATGGACGAAGGGATTAGTCCAGCCTGCCAACGCTGCTTAGTTAGAGCAATATCCACACTGTAGGCTCAGCCCTGCTCCAAACCAGCCAGCATGTTAACCCATTGCACGCCACACCTCCAGTTTAAAAATTCCACTTGGAATATCTTGGAGCACCAAGAACCTGTTACTCCAAAGGTAGACACAACATAAATGCTGGAGTAACTCAGCGGGACAGGCAGCATCTCTGGAGAGAAGGAATGGGTGACGTTCCGACCCGAAATAGACAATAGACAATAGGTGCAGGAGGAGGCCATTCGGCCCTTCGAGCCAGCACCGCCATTCAATGTGATCATGGCTGATCATTCTCAATCAGTACCCCGTTCCTGCCTTCTCCCCATACCCCCTGACTCCGCTATCCTTAAGAGCTCTATCTGCATTCAGAGAACTGGCCTCCACTGCCTTCTGAGAAATGTCACCCATGCCTTCTCTCCAGAGATGCTGCATGTCCCAATACTCAATAGTCAATTTTATTTGTCACATACACATAAATGTGCAGTGAGTTACTCCAGCTTTTTGTGTCTATCGTCGGTTTAAACCAGCATCTGCAGTTCGTAACATAAATAACCTGCTAGACCCAAGGAATATGTGTTGGAAGGAACTGCAGATACAAGAGTCTCGACCCGAAACATTACCCATTCCTTCTCTCCAGAGATGCTGCCTGTCCCGCTGAGTTACTCCAGCATTTTGTGTCTATCTTCAGAAGGCAGTGGGGGCCAATTCTTTGAATGCATTCAAGAGAGAGCTAGATAGAGCTCTTAAGGATAGCGGAGTCAGGGGGTATGGGGAGAAGGCAGGAACGGGGTACTGATTGAGAATGATCAGCCATGATCATATTGAATGGTGATGCTGGCTCGAAGGGCTGAATGGCCTCCTCCTGCACCTATTGTCTATTGTCTTCG
Source organism: Rhinoraja longicauda (assembly GCF_053455715.1). NCBI lineage: Eukaryota > Metazoa > Chordata > Chondrichthyes > Rajiformes > Arhynchobatidae > Rhinoraja > Rhinoraja longicauda. Next base: position 1,503,445 of record NC_135993.1, read on the forward strand.
GTTTAAACCAGCATCTGCACTTCCTTCCTTCAACAAAGGGACTACTCCCATTCTCCTCTCTCCTGACTCTCAGTCTGAACAAGGGTCTCGACCCGAAACGTCACCCATTCCTTCTCCCCTGAGATGCTGCCTGACCTGCTGAGTTACTCCAGCATTTTGTGAATAAATACCATCGATTTGTACCAGCATCTGCAGTTATTTTCTTATACTACCTGTTGCTCGACTGCGATTTCTCCTCAAGGTATGTCTACTTTGAAGAAGTTCTCCTCCTCTCTTCGACGAGAGTTTAGCAACATGCTCTCTTGTTGCTCCCCCTCTGTGATTTCTCCTGCCCTCCTACTCTATGACCACATTTTGACCCAGACTCGCTACCACAGCCACATCTGCTTCCTTGGGACTTGCCTGCGCATCAGTCTGAAGAACGGTCTCGACCCGAAACGTCACCCATTCCTTCTCTCCCGAGATGCTGCCTGACCTGCTGAGATACTCCAGCATTTTGTGAATAAATACCTTGGACTATCTTTGATCGGTCTTTACTAGACTTTGTCTTGCACTAAACGTTGTTAGTAGGGGAATCGAGAACCAGGGGGGAATAGGTATAAGATGAAGGGGGAAAGATTTTATAGGAACCTGAGGGGCTGATTTTGGATGACCAGCCAGAATGGTGGTGCTGGCTCAAAGGGCCGAATGGCCTACTCCTGCACCTATTTTCTGTATTTCTATGTTTCTACGTAGCTTTATTCACACAAAGGGTGGTGGGTGTCTGGAACAAGCTGCCAGAGGATGTAGTTGAGGCTGGGACTATCGCAACGTTTAAGAAACATTTTGGCAGGTAAATGGATAGGACAGGTTTAGAGGGATATGGGCCAAACGCAGGCAGGTGGGACTAGTGTAGATGGGGCATGTTGGGCGATGTGGGCCAAAGTTGGGCCAAAGGGCCTGTTTCCACGCTGTATCACTCTATGACATTTAGGGTTGCCAACTTCCTCACTCCCAAATAAGGGACAAGGGGTCCCGGGCGGCCGCCATTGGTGGAGCGGGAGCACGTGGTCGCTGGCTGGGTGAGGTCACGTGGGGCGCGGGGCGGTGACATCTATTTGGGAGTGTGGAAGTTGGCCAACCCTACTATCTCCAGGTCCCTCAGGTCGGCCGATCTGGGGCTACTCACTATCTCGCGGTCTAGGCTTAAGCTCAGGGGTGACCGCGCTTTTGCGGTTGCAGCTCCAAGACTGTGGAACAGCATCCCTCTCCCCATCAGAACTGCCCCCTCCATCCACTCCTTTAAGTCCAGGCTCAAAACCTATTTCTACTCCCTAGCGTTTGAGGCCCTCTGAGGGGGCGCTGTGAACTGTTTATGTATAGAAACATAGAAAATAGGTGCAGGAGTAGGTCATTCGGCCCTTCGAGTCTGCACCGCCATTCAATATGATCATGGCTGATCATCCAGCTCAGTAACATGTACCTGCCTTCTCTCCATACCCCCTGATCCCTTTAGCCACAAGGGCCACATCTAACTCCCTCTTAAATATAGCCAATGAACTGGCCTCAACTACCTTCTGTGGCAGAGAATTCCACAGACTCACCACTCTCTGTGTGAAGAAATGTTTTCTCATCTCGGTCCTAAAAGACTTCCCCCTTATCCTTAAACTGTGACCCCTGGTTCTGGACTTCCCCAACATGGGGAACAATCTTCCTGCATCTAGCCTGTCCAACCACTTAAGAATTTTATATGTTTCTATAAGATCCCCCTCAGTCTTCTAAATTCCAGCGAGTACAAGCCTAGTCTATCCAGTCTTTCTTCATATGAAAGTCCTGCCATCCCAGGGAACAATCTGGTGAACCTTCTCTGTACCCCCTCTAAGGCTAGAATGTCTTTCCTCAGATTAGGAGACAAAAACTATACACAATACTCCAGGTGCGGTCTCACCAAGGTCCTGTACAACTGCAGCAGAACCTCCCTGCTCCTATACTCAAATCCTCTTGCTATGAATGCTAACATACCATTCGCTTTCTTTGTATGTGCTGTTATGTTTGTGTGCCATTGTATGTTCGTTCTTAGTACCTGAACTGATGTGCAGCACTTTGGTCAACGTGGGTTGTTTTTAAATGTGCTATACAAATAAAATTGACTTGACTTGACTACTAATACGGGACAAGGGCGGTCCCGTACGGGACAAACTAATTTAGCCCAAAACACGGGATGTCCCGGCTAATACGGGACAGTTGGCAACCCTAATGACACTCTATGACTCTAATTGCTTGTGATCCCAGGTCATGTCAGTGTTTACTATGTGTGGCTGGGAAGTGTGGAAGTATTTACAATGCATCTCTGGGAGTTTGCCAGTATTTACGGGCGGGTTGTGGCCCAGGGAGGTTGGAGTGGCTCAACCTCTCCTACGATACATCTTTATTGTCATTGTACAGGGGTACAACGAGATTGGGAACGCGACTTCCATTCGATGCAATAAATTAATTAGCTAATCAACAGAAATTTAGACAACCCAGAGAAACAAAATTAGAAACAGTTAAAACAGTATAAAGTGCAAATAGGTCCTGTGCCGGGTCGATGTGCAACTTGACCATCTGAAGGAGACAGCTCATTGGGGGGGGGGACACTCAACAGGACTGGTTCAGAGCAGCTATGGCCCTGGGGATGAAGCTGTTCCTGAGTCTGGAGGTGCGGGCGTAGAAGGCCTTGTATCGTCTGCCCGATGGTAGAAGTTCGAACAGACTATTGCAGGGGTGTGAGGAGTCTTTGTGGATGCTGGTGGCTTTCCTGAGGCATCGTGTGTTGTAGATGCCCTCCAAGGCTGGAAGCTGCATCCCGATAATCTTCTCAGCTCTGTAGACTGCCCGCTGAAGAGCTCTCCTCTCCACCTCTGTGCAGCTGAGATACCACACAGGGATGCCATGCGTTAGGATGCTCTCTGTGGTGCAGCGGTAGAAGGTCGTCAGCAGCTGTTGGGGCTCCTCGACCACATCCACGAAGTCCAGGCTTGGAGAGTGCTCACCAATGAGTGCCACTTAGTCTAGTTTGGAAACACAGCACGGAAACAGGCCCTTCGGCCCACCGAGTCCACGCCGACCATCGACCGCCTGTTCACACTAATCCTGTGTTACCCCACTTACGCATCCACTCCCTACAAACTAGCAGGCAATTTGCAGAGGGTCAATTAATCTACAAACACGCACGTAGTTGGCATGTGGGAGGAAACCGGAGCGCCTGGAGAAAACCCACGCAGTCACAGGGAGTACGTGCAAACTCCATACAGACAGCACCTGAGATCAGATGTGGGAGGAAACCGGAGCGCCTGGAGAAAACCCACGCAGTCACAGGGAGTACGTGCAAACTCCATACAGACAGCACCTGAGATCAGATGTGGGAGGAAACCGGAGCGTCTGGAGAAAACCCACGCAGTCACAGGGAGTACGTGCAAACTCCATACAGACAGCACCTGAGATCAGGATCTAACCCAGGTCTCTGGTGCGGCAGATCTTTCAGTTCGGGGAGTTTCTTCCCGGCTGTTATCAGGCAACTGAACCGTCCTACCACAACCAGAGAGCAGTGCTGAACTACTATCTACCTCATTGGTGACCATCGGACTATCCTTAATTGGACTTTGCTGGCTTTACCTTGCACTAAACGTTATTCCCCTATCATGTATCTGTACACTGTGAATGGCTCGATTGTAATCATGTGTAGGAAAGAACTGTAGATGCTGGTTTAAATCGAAGGTAGACACAAAATGCTGGAGTAACTCAGCGGTACAGGCTACATCTCTGGAGAGAAGGGATGGGTGACGTTTCGGGTCGAGACCCTTCTTCAGAAAGCAGAAAAATGGGATTAGGAAGCGGGGATCAGCCATGATTGAATGGTGGAGTGAACTCGATGGGCCAAATGACCTAATTGTACTCCTATAACTTGTGAACTTGTAACCTGCTACATTCCAGACCTCCAGCACTGTGTGTCTTTTCTTTTGGCAAACCAGCATCTGCAGTTCCTTGTTTCTCCATGACACCTCAGGGGCTACTAACTGCCACGGACACTAGGTCCATCAGCTGGCCCAGACATCATGGGATGATCTTCATCTCAAAGAACCAACCAGACAAGTAATCAGGTGAATCAAGGCAAAAACATCTTAAAATACAAAATCACACAAGTTGCAATATTATTTTCATAGCACACAACTCCAGATATCCATGTAAGTGTCTTTAATGTTGGTGTCCCGGCCTTGCCTGCAGTCCCAGTGTGGTGCGACCCATTGCCCAGGTGTACAGGTGAGGTGCACAGGTGAGGTGTTACAGGTGAGATGCACAAGTGAGGTATACTGGTGAGATGCACAGATGAGGTGCACAGGTGAGGTGCACATGTGAGGTGTACAGGTGAGATGCGTTACAGGTGAGGTATACTGGTGAGATACACAGATGAGGTGCACAGGTGAGGTATACAGGTGAGGTGTTACAGGTGAGGTGCACAGATGAGATCCACAGGTGTGGTGCAAAGGTGAGGTGTACAGGTGAGGTGCATAGGTGAGATGCACAAGTGAAATGTTACAGGTGAGGTGCACAGGTGAGTCCACAGGTGTGGTGCACAGGTGAGATGCACAGATGAGGTGCACAGGTGAGGTGCACAGTGAGGTGTACAGATGAGGTGTTACAGGTGAGGTGCACAGGTGAGGTGCACAGGTGAGGTGTACAGATGAGGTGTTACAGGTGAGGTGCATAGGTGAGATGCACAAATGAGGTGTACTGGTGCGATGCACAAGTGAGGTGCACAGGTGAAATGCACAGATGAGGTGCACAGGTGAGATGTTACCTGTTCTCTTGTCCTGCCTCTTGCCTCCATTCCGGCCATTTAATCCCACTTCCGGGAGCCTTACATCATGACGTAAGAAGTGAGGCGGGGCCCAACCACAATGACCTCTGAGGATTGTAGTTCAATACCGCAGTGACTTCTGGGGATTGTAGTAGGAAGGAACTGCAGATGTTGGTTTAGTTTAGCAATACAGTGCGGAAACAGGCCCTTCGGCCCACCGGGTCCGCGCTGACCAGCAATCTCTGCAGACTAACACTATCCTACACCCGCTAGGGACAATTTTTACATTTACCAAGGCAATTAACCTACAAACCTGTGCGTCTTTGGAGTGTGGGAGGAAACCGAAGATCTCGGAGAAAACCCACGCAGTTCAGAGGGAGAACGTACAAACTCCGCACAGACAACACCCGCTGTCGGGATCGAACCCGGGTCTCTGACGCTGCAAGTGCTGGAAGGCAGCAACTCTACCGCTGCGCCACCGTGACCGCCCATGACTAAAGGTAGACACAAAATGTTGGAGTAACTCAGTGAGTCAGGCAGCATCTGTGGAGAACATGGATAGGTGACGTTTCACAGAGTGCTGGAGTAACTCAGCGGGTCAGGCAGCATCTGCGGAGAACATGGATAGGTGACGTTTCACAGAGTGCTGGAGTAACTCAGCGGGTCAGGCAGCATCTCTAGCATAACACCAGCATTTTGTGTCTATCTTCGGTTTAAACCACCATCTGCAGTTCCTTCCTACACACACATACACACACATATATATATATATATATATTTGAGCTTTTATTCTTGTTCACATGTCTGTTGTGCTGCTGCAACTAAGAATGTCATTGTTCTATCTGTGACACATGACGTTAAAACTCTCTTGACTCTTGAAAACATCTCGCAGTCTGACCTCGTGATAGAATCAAAGTCCCTGTTGAAGTAACTAAAGACTGTAGACACTGCCTTGTACAACCGCAGCAAAGAGTCGACTTGTTTATTTAACACCTCCCGCGAAGTAAGGAACCTTACTTACATTTTGGTAAAATAATTAACCTTTGTTAGTTGGTTTATCTTGAAGCACATCAATCTTTGCAAAGATCATTTCCAAAGCAGGGCAGACTGGTGCCATTTAAGTAATTACTTAATAACATTAATAGTATTTAAGGTGTAAAAATATACAATGCATGCGGGTGGGGTGACAGATGTCATTATTTTTTTTAATAACAATCTAACGGTAAAAGCTATTTTGTTTGAAATAATTTTAATAGTTCACTCGTTTTAACATCAAAATCTCCTCCAAATGTGTGAGATAATGGAAAGGTTGTTAGTGCAAAAAATAATGCAGTTTTCAAATTAGCGTAGACAATGTAAAGAAACAATGTATAGGGACTTCCCCAGGGACTAGTGGCCTGGAGCCAGTCTGTCTGCAAAGTCCAACTGATCTTTCTCAATCTAAGTCCAGAGTTCCACTCTGCGCCAATGAATACAACCTAACCTTTCCCTGAGCTGGCGGGGGGGGGGGGGGGGGGGGTTTAGCACATTGGATTCTGCAGCCTTAAAGTGACCCCCACCTACCGATCAAGAAGAGTGGGTTTCATTGTCATGTATTCCCACAACAGGACTACCAATTTCCCAATGCATAAGAATGAACTGCAGATAGGAAAGAAAAGTGCAGATGCTGGTTTAAATCAAAGGTAGACGAGGGTCTCGACCCGAAACGTCACCCATTCCTTCTCTCCCGAGATGCTGCCTGACCCGCTGAGTTAGTTACTCCAGCATTTTGTGTCTACCACCGAAGATAGACACAAAATGCTGGAGTAACATTTACACCGAAGATAGACACAAAATGCTGGAGTAACTCAGCGGGTCAGGCAGCATCTCTAGAGAAAAAGGAATAGGTGACGTTTCGGGTCGAGACCCTTCTTCAGACTGAGAGTCAAGGGAGGGAAACGAGATAGTCAGGGACCGAGAAATTCCTATTTGCAGCAGCGTACCAGGTACTTATATGCAACACACACACACACACACGCATAAATACACACACATGCACAAACATGCATAAATACACACACATGCACAAACACATGCACAGATGCACATGCAAACACACACACACGCATAAATACACATGCACAAACACACGCACGCACAAACACACATAAACACAGATGCACACACACAAACACGCACAAACACAGACGCACACACACATACACACACATGCACAAACACGCAGACGCACATGCAAACACACACACGCACAAACACACACGCACAAACATAGACACATGCACATAAACGCACAGATGCACACACAAACACACGCACAGACGCACACGCACAAACAGACACACGCACACACACACACACACACAGTGGCACAATGGTAGAGCAGCTGCCCCACTTTATGTTCTCTGCAAGATTCCAGCATCTGCGTTCCTTGCTTCTCCCTTTAAACCTTTCCATGTACCCGAACAAATGTCCTTTCATTGTTGCCAATGTACCAACCTCAACTACCTCCTCTGGCAGCTCGATCCATATACCCACCACCCTCTGTGTGAAAAACGCCTCTCAAGTTCCTATTAAATATTTTGTCACAATTTATTTGCTTAGTTTATTTTAGAGATACAGTGCGGAGGAAGCAGGCCCTTCGGCCCACCGAGTCTGTGCCGACCGGCGATCCCCACACACTAATACTATCCTACACACACAAGGGACAATTTACAATTTTGCCGTAGCCAATTAACCTACAAACCTGTCTGAAGAAGGGTCCCGACCTGAAACGTCACCTATCCATGTATCCCAGGGATGCTGTTTGACCTGCTGAGTTACTCCAGAACTTTGTGTCTTTTTGTTAACAAAAGGGATTACATTGTTTTGTAGTCTAGTCTGTCTGCAACTCTCCACCTAACACACACACACATATATACACACACATACATATATATAGAACCATGGAAAATAGGTGCAGGAGTAGGCCATTCGGCCCTTCGAGCCAGCACCGCCATTCAATATGATCATGGCTGATCATCCAAAGTCAGTAACCCTGTTCCTGCTTTCTCCTCACATCCCTTGATTCCGTTAGCCCTAAGAGCTAAATCTAACTCTCTTGAAAACATCCATTGAATTGGCCTCCACTGCCTTCTGTGGCAGAGAATTCCAGATTCACACACATACATACACATACCTATATACACACATATACACACACACATATATATATACACTCAGACACGCATAATACACACATATATATACACATATAAACACACGGACACGCAAACACACACACACATAATATATTCCACTGACATGCATAATATACAAACATATATATACACATATATACACACACAGACATATGAACACACACATATATATATATATACATATATACACAGATACATACACACATATATATATGTGTCCGAAGAAGGATCTCCCATTCCTTCTCTCCTGAGATGCTGCCTGACCTGCTGAGTTACTCCAGCATTTTGTGAAATAAATACCTTCGATTTATACCAGCATCTGCAGTTATTTTCTTACACATATATATATACACACACTTGCACACATGCAACTAACATGCATGCACAGGGTAAAGGCAGGGAAATGCACTTCATTGCAAAGTCAAACTTGCAGCCAGCATTACTCAAAGAAACAAGAGAGGGAAAAATAAACAAGGCGACTCTGTCAAGAGCTGTTAGTGACCTGGTTGGATGCTGTGGGTAACGGGGAGGGGAGGAGTGTTAAGTGGTTGCAACCTGTGTGACTGCCTGCAGGAGCAGATGACAAGTGGTCTTTAAATTTAAAATGCTCTTGTTATTTCAGTGCTCCTCCCCTCTCTCCCCCCTACCCCTCCTCTCCCTTTGATGGGCTGTGGCCAAGAGATGTGGTGCACTGTGGTGTTGGGCGTTGAAGTGGATGGTACCATGGAGAGGATTGTCCCCAGGTTTGCTTTGGGAACCCAGGAGTTTGACATCTGGAAGGACTATCTGCAGCTGTCGCTGAAGGTGGAGGAGCTGTGTCGGCCTGGGATGGACGACAGCGAGCGGGCCGATGTGCCCACCGTGCCCGCTCCCCTCTCCCCTGGCACCTTACGCCCGCGGCTGGAGTCGTCGTCATCTAGCGAGTCCCCGCCCGAGCGTGACGGTGTCGGCAGGATCCCGGGCGGCATCTGCACCTTCTGCAAGCACAACGGCGAGTCCCGCAAGGTCTACACCTCGCACATGCTGAAGGCGGAGGGTGGGAGGGTGCTGTGCCCCATCCTGCGCAACTACGTCTGCCCGCTGTGCCAAGCCACGGGCGACTCTGCCCACACCCTGAAGTATTGCTGCTTCAACCCCGACAAACAGTCCCTCTACCGGAACCATGGGCGTAACTCAGTGGGCAAGAGGTCACGTCGCTGACTGGCCCGCCAAAGTCTGCCAGGACAAGAGGCCTTCTAAAACTTGAAACACAGGCGGAGAAACCTTTCAGACGGCCAAAGTCAACTGGACAAGAGGCCTTCTTCTAAAACTTGAAACACAGGCGGAGAAACCTTGTAGATGACCAAAGTCAACTGGACAAGAGACCTTCTTCTAAAACTTGAAACACAGGCGGAGAAACCTTGTAGATGACCAAAGTCAACTGGACAAAAGACCTTCTTTTAAAACTTGAAACACAGGCGGAGAAACCTTGTAGATGACCAACGTCAATTGGACTAGAGATCGTCTTCTAAAACTTGAAACGCAAGCAAAGAAGCATTGTAGATGGCCAAAGTCAATTGGACAAGAGACTATAGACAATAGGTGCAGGAGTAGGCCATTCGGCCCTTCGAGCCAGCACCGCCATTCAATGTGATCATGGCTGATCATTCACAATCAGTACCCCGTTCCTGCCTTCTCCCCATACCCCCTGACTCCGCTATCTTTAAGAGCTCTATCTAGCTCTCTCTTGAAAGCATCCAGAGAATTGGCCTCCACTACCTTCTGAGGCAGAGAATTCCACAGATTTACAACTCTGACTGAAAAGGTTTTTCCTCATCTCCGTTCTAAATGACCTACCCCTTATTCTTAAACTTCTTCCAAAACTTGAAACACAGATGGAGAAACCTTGTAGACGGCCAAAGTCAACCAAACCAGAGTCTGAAGAAGGTCTCGACCCGAAACGTCACCCATTCCTTCTCTCCCGAGATGCCGCCTGTCCCGCTGAGTTACTCCAGCATTTTGTGAAAAAGAAACAAGAGAATTTCTTTTAAAACTTGTATTACAGGCAGAGAAGCCTTGCAAACAGCTTAAGTCATCCAGAAGAGAGACATTCTTCTAAAACTTGCAACATAAGCAAGGGCTTTGTAGAAGGCTAAAGTCAACCAAACAAGAGACTTTCTTTTAAAACTTGTAATATATGTAAAGAAGTTTTATGGACAGCTAAAGTAAACCAAAACTGAAACTTTCTTTTAAAACTTGTAACACAGGTGGAGTGCCTTGCAGATGGCTGAAGTTAACCAGAAATAATTTCTTTTAAAACTTGTAATATAAGTAGTTTTGTAGACAGCTAAAGTCAACCAAAACAGAAACTTTCTTTTAAAACATAACATAAGCAGAGAGGTTTTGTAGATGGCTAAAGTCAACCAAAACAGAGACTTTTCTTTTAAAACTTGTAGCATAAGCAGAGAAGCCTTGTACATAGCATTGTTGATATTATAATGCTTAAGATGAGTGGATCGGAACTGGTTTGATGTTCATTTATATTTATGATCCCGGACTGCTAACGTTTTTGTTTTATTTGCAGCTTTACGGGAGTTGTAAAATGTCTTTAAAAGAGAGTTTTATTTTTCTTGAGGAACGTTGTATATTAAAGTACGTTTTTATCTTTGTGACTTCTGCTTACTTTTCACTCTGTGGTAGGATCACGGCTTGTGTGGAAATCCCCGAGTGTGGCAGGTGTCTAATTGTAATTCTGATACCCAAAATGCTGTGAGCCCTCGTTTTAATGGACCTCTTTATAATGGATTTTGGTTATAGTGAACTTTGACCAACACATCTCCTTTAAACTTTGCCCCTCTCACCTTAAAGCTATGCCCACTCGTCTTTGACATTTCCACTCCTAGGAAAGTTCATGATTTCAGCTTCCTTGTTGTTAAGAGTTCCATTAAAAGTCTGAAGAACAGTCTCGAATCATAGAGTGATATAACGTGGAAACAGGCCCTTCGGCCCAACTTACCCACACCAGCCAACATGTCCCAGCTACACTAGTCCCACCTGCCTGCGTTTGGTCCATATCCCTCCAAACCTGTCCTCCCCATGTAACTATCTTAACTATTTCTTAAATATTAGGATAGTCCCAGCCTCAACTACCTCCTCTGGCAGCTTGTTCCACACACCCACCACCCTTTGTGTGAAAAAGTTACCCCTCAGATTCACCTTTTCACCATAAACCCATGTCCTCTGGTCCTCGATTCACCTACTCTGGGCAAGAGACTGTGCATGCAGCCGATCTATTCCTCTCATGATTTTATACACCGATTTTATAAGACCCGAAACATCACCCATTCCTTCTCTCCAGAGATGCTGCCTGTCCTGCTGAGTTACTCCAATATTTTGTGTGTATCTTCCTTTAAAAGTGAAATTGGATTGATGGGTTGAATGGCCTTTTGCAATTCTGCTCATTAATTTTATGTGTCACAGGTTGGAACCCAGTAAGTGATAGATTTATGCATCAACAATCGATGTTCTCGGTCGTGTCTTTCAGTCGTACAAGAACACAAATTAGCAACATGTTTAGCAAAACCTAGACATCTGAGCAACATTTTCAATACAACAATTCCTAGCAGTGGTCATCTCCAACACAACACAGAATCTAAAATATACAAGGAACTGCAGATGATGGAAGTGCTGGAGTAACTCAGCGGGTCAGGCAGCATCTCTGGAGAAAATGAATAGGTAACTTTTCTGGTCGATACCCTTCTTCAGACTGAGAGTCTGGGGAGAGGAAACCGAGATTTATGTAAAGGTACATAGAACAAATTGGGGTGGGAGCTGCTTTATTTCCCTCGTCGTGGGTAGTTCTACAGAACTGGCAAAAGTTGCAGCAAAGCGTCAACTACCGTACTCTGAAGCACCAATTGCCATTTTGATTGTTGGAGTTGACATATGAAAGAAAGATTGAACAAATTAATGAAAGATAAGCAAAATGACAGATCAAAGCCAGCAACGATGATTGTCACCCATTCCTTCTCCACAGATGCTGCCTGACCCGCTGAGTTACTCCAGCACTGTGAAACGTCACCTATCCATGTTTTCCACAGATGCTGCCTGACCCGCTGAGTTACTCCAGCACTCTGTGAAACGTCACCTATCCATTAGTATAAGAAAATAACTGCAGATGCTGGTACAAATCGATTTATTCACAAAATGCTGGAGTAACTCAGCAGGTCAGGCAGCATCTCGGGAGAGAAGGAATGGGTGATGTTTCGGGTCGAGACCCTTCTTCAGACTGATGTCGGGGGTGGGACAAAGGAAGGATATAGGTGGAGACAGGAAGATAGAGGGAGATCTGGGAAGGAGGAGGGGAAGGGAGGGACAGAGGAGCTATCTGAAGTTGGAGAAGTCGACGTTCATACCACCGGGCCGCAAACTGCCCAGGCGAAATATGAGGTGCTGCTCCTCCAATTTCCGGCGGGCCTCACTATGGCACTGGAGGAGGCCCATGACAGAGAGGTCAGACTGGGAATGGGAGGGGGAGTTAAAGTGCTGGGCCACCGGGAGATCACCTATCCATGTTCTCCGGAGATGCTGCCTGACCCGCTGAGTTACTCCAGCACTCTGTGAAGAAACATCACCTATCCATGTTTTCCAGAGATGCTGCCTGACCCGCTGAGTTACTCCAGCACTCTGTGAAACGTCACCTATCCATGTTCTCCAGAGATGCTGCCTGACCCGCTGAGTTACTCCAGCACTCTGTGAAACGTCACCTATCCATGTTCTCCAGAGATGCTGCCTGACCCGCTGAGTTACTCCAGCATTTTGTGTCTGCCTTCAGTATGAATATGGACTTCTCTAGCTTCGTAATCCTTGCTTTTCCTCTCTCTCCATCCCTCCCCTTCGCAGTTCTCCGGCCAGTCTGACTGTCCCCCTGATTATATTTTCATCTCTGTCAGCTTCGTTGTCACTTTCTCCAAGGTAACAATTATCTAGATTTTAGATTTAGAGATACAGCGCGAAAACAGGCCCTTCGGCCCACCGGGTCCGCGCCGCCCAGCGATCCCTACACATTAACACTATCCTACACACACTAGGGACAATTTTTAAAAACATTTACCCAGTCAATTAACCTACATACCTGTACGTCTTTGGAGTGTGGGAGGAAACCGAAAACCCATGCAGGTCACGGGTAGAACGTACAGACGGCGCCCGTAGTCAGGATCGAACCTGAGTCTCCGGCGCTGCATTAGCTGTAAGGCAGCAACTCTACTGCTGCGCCACTGTGTCGCACATACTTTACATTTCCCTTGAACTCCACCCCCTTTGATGTCTTATTCTCACACCTTACCCTTCCTCATCTCGGTAGCTCCCCCTCTCAGTCTGAAGAAGGATCTCGATCCGAAATGTCACCCATTCATTCTCTCCGGAGATGCTGCCTGTCACGCTGAGTTACTCCAGAATTTTGAGCCTATCTTAATAGGTTTGGGATAGTTCCTGCCTTCTCCCCATACCCCCTGACTCCGCTATCCTTAAGAGCTCTATCTAGCTCTCTCTTGAATGCATTCAGAGAATTGGCCTCCACTGCCTTCTGAGGCAGAGAATTCCACAGATTTACAACTCTCTGACTGAATTTTTTTTCCTCATCTCAGTTCTAAATGGCCTACCCCTTATTCTTAACTAGATTTTTGTAATAATTTATACATATTTCACTGCACATCTTGTACGTGGGGAAGAGAGCGGAAGTTTTGTTGCCTCCATCACAGTGATGGGGTGTTTGGAGTCACTGTGATGGATGTTTGTGTTGGGGTCATGTGTCTTGTGTTCTTTTTTTTTGTGTGACTGCTGGAGATGTAATTTCGTTCGGTACCTCGGTACCGAATGACAAATAAAGCTCTGTACTCTGTATTCTGTATAGAAACTTACAAAATTATTAAGGGGTTGGACAGGCTAGATGCAGGAAGATTGTTCCCGATGTTGGGGAAGTCCAGAACAAGGGGTCACAGTTTAAGGATAAGGGGGAAGTCTTTTAGGACCGAGATGAGAACGTTTTTTTTCACACAGAGAGTGGTGAATCTGTGGAATTCTCTGCCACAGAAGGTAGTTGAGGCCAGTTCATTGGCTACATTTAAGAGGGAGTTAGATGTGGCCCTTGTGGCTAAAGGGATCAGGGGGTATGGAGAGAAGGCAGGTACGGGATACTGAGTTGGATGCTCAGCCATGATCATATTGCATGGCGGTGCAGGCTCGAAGGGCTGAATGGCCTACTCCTGCACCTATTTTCTATGTTTCTATGTCACAGTCTGAAGAAGGGACTCGACCCGAAACGTCACCCATTCCTTCTCTCCTGAGATGCTGCCTGACCTGCTGAGTTACTCCCGCATTTTGTGAATAAATACCTTCGATTTGTACCAGCATCTGCAGTTATCTTTTTATACTATGTGACAATTAAACTTGACTTGGATTGTGGAACTACAATCCCCAGAAGGCATTGGGGGGCGGAAGTGCCTGGGACGCTACTTGGCGTGTAGCAACTTGCTGTGTAGCAGTTTTTTTTGCAGCAGCTGCGAGTTTCAACCGCAGGTGAGTGTCGTGCGATAGAACCCTTTTCTAACTGCATTGTTTAATCAAAAAGCCTAATCTTAAGTTTGCAAAGAAGAAAACACCCCGGAGAGCACGCGTGTTTGCATTTTGTGGGGGGTGGGGGGGGGGGTAGATGTAGCAGACAATACCCGGTGGAGGAGGCGAGAGGTGCATGGGGTTGGAGAAGGAGATTGCACTGTGTGTGTGTGTTACTCGCTGCAGTCTGTCCTCTCCAGTGTACATGGGCATGGCAGGCAGTCCCAAAGCTGTCCACTCACATTTCTAACCCACATCAGGACTTAGCCGGCAGCGTGGGCCTCGGTTCTTGCGTTGCAGTCGTTACAGACACAGATCGTGTCATAGAGTTGTCACACACAAGCATGGAAGTAGGCCCAGCTTGCCCACACCGACCTACATGTCCCCCATCTACACTAGTCCCACCTGCCCACACCCCTCTAAACCTGTCACATCCATGTACCTGTCCAAATATGTCTTTTAAAAGTCATAGTCCCAGCCTCAACTACCTCCTCTGGCAGTGTAAGAAAATAACTGCAGATGCTAGTGCAAATCGAAGGTATTTATTTCACAAAGTGCTGGAGTAACTCAGCAGGTCAGGCAGCATCTCAGGAGAGAAGGAATGGGTGACGTTTCGGGTCGAGACCCTTCTTCAGACTGACTGAGTTGAGTAACCCATTCCTTTTCTCCTGAGATGCTGCCTGCCCTGCTGAATTACTCCAGCACTTTGTGAATAAATACCTCACCTGGCTGTTCGTTCCATGCACCCACCACCCTTTGTGTGTAAAAAAAATGCCCCTCAGGTTCCTATTTCTTTAGCCAGAGAATCTGTGGAATCCTTTGCCACAGAAGGCTGTGGAGACCAAGTCAGTGGATATATTTAAAGCAGAGATAGATAGATTCTTGATTAGTACGGGTGTCAGGGGTTATGGGGAGAAGACAGGGGAATGGGGTTAGGAGGGAGAGATAGATTGGCCATGATTGAATGGCGGAGTAGACTTGATGGGCCAAATGGCCTAATTCCGCTCCTATTCCTCATGACCTATTAAATCTTTACCCCCTCACCTAAAACTTATGTCACCTGGTTCTTGATTCACCTATTCTGGGCAAGAGACTGCACATTTACTCTCAGAGTCAAGAGTGTTTTATGGTCAAAAGTCCCGAAAAAGGAACAATGAAATTCCTACTTGCAGCAGCACAACAGATGGCACAAACGCAGTACTCAGTAAACACCAAAATAAACAAAAGAAAATGTTACGTGCTTCTAAATAAGTTCTGAACTGTTCTATTTGATTCTTTGCTGTTGTGTTGCTTGCAAAATGTCACCACGGAAAGGCACTATTTATAGACAATAGGTGTAGGAGGAGGCCATTCGGCCCTTCGAGCCAGCACCGCCATTCAATGTGATCATGGCTGATCATTCTCAATCAGTACCCCATTCCTGCCTTCTCCCCATACCCCCTGACTCCGCTATCCTTAAGAGCTCTATCTAGCTCTCTCTTGAATGCATTCAGAGAATTGGCCTCCACTGTCTTCTGAGGCAGTGAATTCCACAGATTCACAACTCTCTGACTGAAAAAGATTTCCTCATCTCGGTTCTAAATGGCCTACCCCTTATTCTTAAACTGTGGCTCCTTGTTCTGGGCTCCCCCAACATTGGGAACATGTTTCCTGCCTCGAACGTGTCCAACCCCTTAATAATCTTATACGTTTCGACAAGATCACCCCTCATCCTCCTGCGCTCCAAGGACTAAAGTCATACCTCCCTCTAAGTGAAAAGGTTGCCCCTCGGGTTCCTATTAAATAGTTCCACTCTCACCTTGAACTTAGTGCGGCACTGTGGCACGGAGGTAGATCATGCGGGAGCACCGTGCTGAGACCACGGGTTGAGCACCGTGCTGAGACCACGGTGGGGGGGAGAGCTCTGTGCTGAGACCACGGGGGAGCTCCGTGCTGAGACCTTGGGGGAGGGGAGCTCGGTGCTGAGACCACGGTGGGGGGGAGAGCTCTGTGCTGAGACCACGGGGGAGCTCCGTGCTGAGACCTTGGGGGAGGGGAGCTCGGTGCTGAGACCACGGGGGGGGGAGCTCCGTGCTGAGACCACGGGGGGAGAGAGCTCCATGCTGAGACCATGGGGGAGGTGTGCTGAGACCACAAGGGGAGCTCCATACTGAGACCATGGGAGGGGGAGAGCTCCATGCTGAGACCACGGGGGAAGCTCTGCTCTGAGACCACGGGGGGGGGGGGGGGGGGGAGGGAGAGCTCCATGCTGAGACCACAGGGGGAGCTTCGATGTGGAGACCACTGGGGTGGCTACAGTGAGAACAGCTGACTGTTTTGCGGAAATGGGACTAGTGAGATACTCAACTGGGAAATGAAACCGTGGGCTTAAAGAACTGCTTCCTTAAATGTGAGTTTACATAAGACGGGGAGTACTTGTAATAAACGAAACTGATCAAGGACCAGTCTCACTCTGTTACTCCCTCTTCCCCCCTCTCCCATCGGGCAAGAGGTACAGAAGTGTGAAAACGCACACCTCCAGATTCAGGGACAGTTTCTTCCCAGCTGTTATCAGGCAACTGAACCGTCCTACCACAACCTGAGAGCAGTGCTGACCTCCCATCCACCTCTTTGAAGACCCTCTGACTATCTTTAATCAGACTTTACTGGACTTTATCGTGCACTAAACGTTATTCACGTTATTCCCTTTATCATGTACACTGTGGACGGCTCGATTGTAATCACGTATTGTCTTTCCGCTGACTGGTTAGCGCGCGACAACAAAGCTTTTCACCAAAGATAATAGAGCAGAGCAAGATAGGCCACTCGACCCCAAAAAACATAGTACGTCATGGTGCCATTTTAGTAGGCAGAAACTTGCAGAAACATTTTAAAAGAAAAATAACAAAAGTCTGAACATATAAAATTCTTAAGGGGTTGGAGAGGCTAGATGCGGGAAGATTGTTCCCGATGTTGGGGGAGTCCAGAACCAGGGGTCACAGCTTAAGGATAAGGGGGAAGTCTTTTAGGACCGAGATGAGAAAACATTTCTTTACACAGAGAGTGGTGAGTCTGTGGAATTCTCTGCCTCAGAAGGTAGTTGAGGCCAGTTCATTGGCTATATTTAAGAGGGAGTTAGATGTGGCCCTTTTTGCTAAAGGAATCAGGGGGTATGGAGAGAAGGCAGGTACAGGCTACTGAGCTGGATGATCAGCCATGATCATATTGAATGGCGGTGCAGGCTCGAAGGGCCGAATGGCCTACTCCTGCACCTATTTTCTATGTTTCTATGATAGATGAGATCATCACAATAATGGTATCATCACACATACTGTTCCCCCGAAACACTGATTACACAGCGAACGGCGGGTCTTGCTTACTAAAATGGCGGACGTCACGCTCCTTTGCGTACTGCACTTCAGTATGGGCGGTTTCGACGGAGTGGTTCATCTTGCTGCTCTAGTATCTTTGCTTATCACTGTACCTCCGTCCACGTGACAATAATAAACTGATCTGTCTCTGCGTTGCAGGGGTGATGTCGAGTCACAGTGAGCACGTCTTGCAGCAGCTGTGCTCACAGCTGGAGTACGGCTTCCTGTGTGACTGCTCCATTGCTGTGGGAGATGTGCGTTTCCGGGCCCACCGCGTGGTGCTGGCAGCCTGCAGCTCCTACTTCCACAAGCTCTTTGTCAACCAGCCGGCGGACTCCTGCCTGGTGTCCCTCAGCTCCCAGGCCATCAGCCCCGACCACTTTGACCTGATCCTGCAGCTGATGTACACGGGCCACCTGGACTCGCCACCCTCAGACCCGGAGCGTTTCCGGGCCTCTCTGCGCTTCCTCAAGCTCTACAACGCGGGCCGCTTCCAGCCCACGATGGGGGAGAGGGAGGGCGAGGGAGACGGGCCTACCCACCAGGCCTCGGGCAAACCGCTGGTGTTCGGGGTGCAGCTGTACCAGGACAAGGCGGTGGGACAGTCGCAGGCCTCGGCGGCGGTCGAGGGGCCCGTCTCGGTGAAGGCCGAGCTGCCCGATGAGGCTGTGGACCCTCAGGCCTACCTGTGCCACCACTGCGGCCTAGCCTTCGAGGAGCAGGCCGGCCTGAGGGAGCACCTGGGACTTCACGCCGAGAGGCCTCTGCACTGCCCGCTGTGCAACATGGCCTTCGAGCAGGCCCAGGATCTGCAGGAGCACATGTGCGAGTGTGTGAGACAGGGACAGCTGGTCAAGCGGGAGGAGGAGGAGAGGCTGGGCCCGAAGCTCAAGGTCGAGGAAAGCCCAGCTGAAGGGGGGAGAGCCGAAGATCCGAGAGTCCACAGGCCCTGGGGCCTGGGGGCAGGAGTGCTGGGGCCCGAGGGCTCTGTGGGCCGCAGGGGCTGGGGAGAGGCTGAGGACTACGTGCTGGAGGAAGGCGAGGTGCGTTTCCCTGGAGACGACGACCTGGTGCTGGAGAACGCGACGGACGGCTCGTTCAGCAGCTCGGAGAGCAGCGCGGAGGGCGATGTCTCGGAGGGGACCGACGAGGAGGGGAGGGCCGCAGAGGAGCCCCCCGCCCCCCTTTCCGTCCCCTCCTCCGCGGAGCCGGAGCCCCCCGTCCTGACGTTGGCAGAGGGCCGCGACGCCTGCCTGGTCGCGCGCCGCAAGGGCAAGGCCTGGCGCTGCCGGACCTGCGAGGGGTGCTGCGAGGAACGGGGCTGGGACCGCAAGAAGCGACGCCGCAGGAGGAGGGAAGAGGAGGAGGCACCGGCAGCCTCATCTTCCCTCGCCGCCCCGCCCTCCCGCACCCTCCACCGCCAGGGGCCCTACCGCAAGTATGCTCGTGGCCCCGTGGAGGGTGGCCTGAGCGCCCGGCTGGCCTGTCCGGCCTACGCCAGGGCTTTCCCGCGGGAGTTGCGCGTACAGCTGGCAGGCCGGAGCGGGGACACCCGCTTTAAGTGCTCGGTGTGCGGGCGCCACAGCAGCAGGAAGTACGGGCACCTGCTCCACATGTCCACACACCTCTCGGCTGGCCAGGCTGTCTGCCAGGTGTGCTACGAGATCCTGCCCAGCAAGGCCGAACTGCAGAGGCACCTGGAGAGCCACATGTACCCGTGCGGTGTGTGCGGGGAGAAGTTCAGGCTGAAGAAGGACATGGTTGCTCACGCCATCAACTGCTGGTCCAAGAAGCTGCATGGCACTGAGCCAGGCCGGGCCGGTGCCAAGACCAAGGACTGACTCAACCCAACACCTGGACTATGGATGGGCGGCGTTTCAGGTCGAGACCCTTCTTCAGACTGAGTGTGGGTGGGATGGGGTAAAGAAACCTGGAAGAGAGCAGGGGCAGGACAAAGCATAGCAGGTGATCGGGGAGGGGGGGGGTTGATGATAGGCAGATGTTTAGATCAAAGGCCAAAGATTTAAACAAAAGGTGAGACACCGAAGGATTGAAGAGCCCTCCCCCCTCCATCTACAATCAGTCTGACGAAGGGTCCCGAACCAAAACGTCACCTGTCCTAGTTCTCCAGAAATGCTGCCTGACCCGCTGAGTTACTCAAGTACTTTGTGTCCTTTTTTGTAAACCAGCATCTGCAGTTCCTTGAATCCCCAAGACACTGGGATACTGGGTTCTAGATCAATAAGCAAACTGCTGGGAGGGAAAGACTCCGTATACATTCTTCTTTATACGTTCATTCAAAGGATGCCAGATGAATCAGTATTTAATTGCCTACTTTTGGTTATCCTTAACATGGGGTGATGCCTTATTCAACTAAACTAGTCAGGCGGCATCTTTGGAGGGAATGGCATGGATGACGTTTCTTGATACGTTCACTCAAGGTATTCAGGGTATGCCTGCATTAAATTGCAGACAAAAAAAGGGCACAGAGGGCTGGAGTAATTCAGCGGGTCAGGCAGCATCTCTGGAGAACATGGATAGGTGACGTTTCAGAGTGCTGGAGTTACTCAGCGGGTCAGGCAGCATCTGTGGAGAATATGGATAGGTGACGTTTCACAGAGTGCTGGAGTAACTCAGCGGGTCAGGCAGCATCTGTGGAGAACATGGATAGGTGACGTTTCGGGTAGGGTCCCTTCCTCAGACCTTATTTCTGGTCGGTATTGTCAATGTAAATTGTCCACGTCTAGTGCTGGAGTAACTCAGCATCTGTGGAGGGAAATGGACAGGCGCCGTTTCAGGTCGGGACCCTTCTTTAGGTTGGATGTCAAGTATCCATCCCGCCACAGATGCTGCCTGACCAGCTGTGTCCCTCTAGCATGTTGTGTTTTGCTCAAGATTCCAGCATTTGCAGTTTTTAAAAAAAACGCAAAGCGCTGGAGTAACTCCAGAGATGCTGCTCGACCCGCTGAGTTCTTCCAGCGCTCTTATTTATTGTGTTAATTGGACTAATGCTCCCAGTCTGGAATTGAAAGCTGACTGTTTGGGAAATGATGTGGTATTTGGCTCGTTGTTAGTCTGGAGTTTGAGTGTGCATCCGGTGGGGAAACAGGGCTTGCAGATGCAGTCGGATTTGGAAATGCCAAGGGGGGGCTGGAACGTGGACAGGTTTGCCACCAAGTGTCTCAAACGCCTTGGCTTATTGTGACAAGTTGAAATAATTCAAGATTAAACTCACCTGGACCCTGTTAACCTACCGGATTCACTGGAAAATATATTGTACTATTGTGTAACGTAAAACAAAATGTGAAAAGTGTGTTGGGGTATTAAAGATAGACGCAAAGTGCTGGAGTAACAGTTCAAGCAACATCTCTGGAGAAAATGGACAGGTAAAGTTTTGGGACGAGACCCATCTTTAGATCGCGACCCGAAACATTAGTCGCCCATCCATTTTGTGTCTATCTTTGGTATAAACCAGCATCTGCAGTTCCTTTTAATAATAGTATGAGTATTAATGGAAGTAACATTGAGTAACCTGGACAATCTTCAAGTCCAGTGCCAATAAAGTCCTGAGGTTACCAGATTATGAGAGTTTTTCTGTTTTTGGGGAATGCCGGACACAAGTGCCATGTTCCCCAAAAAATTGTTCATTCAAGGCACCATCTGCCTTGAGCAAAAAACAACTTGCTGGAACAACTCAGGACAGGCAACATCTGTGGAGAGAAATGGGCGGCAGTGATTTTACATTCATGTCATATGTGATGGTAGTAGAATTAGGCCATTCGGTCCATCAAATCTACTCCGCCACTCCGCCATACCCCATTCTCCCGCCTTCTCCCCATAAATTTGGACACCCGTATTAATCAAGAATCTCCCTGTGATCTGGTGGGGTTTCTCCAGGTGCTTCGGTTTCTTCCCGCGCCCCCAAAACATACAAGTTTGGAGACTAATTGGCTTGGTAAAATTGTAAATTGTCCCTAGTGTGCTGGGATAACATTGAACTAGTGTGATCGTCAAGGGTGGGCCGAAGGGCCTATTTCCATGCTGTAACTCCAAACTAATCTAATCAAGAGTTGGTGGGCATTAGAGAATGGGGGAATGGATTGCAGAGGTATAGAATGAGAGGGGGATAAGACTACATCCCTGGGATCAAACGTTGACCCAGTGGGCCAAATGGCCAACCCTTTCTAATGACCCAAAACGCATCTGTCCATTTCCTTCCACAGATGTTGCCTAACTAATTGAGCTACTCCAGCAGTTTGTTTTCTGCTCAAGATTCCAGCATCTGCAGCCTCCTGTATTATCAGGGTATCTCCCTGTGAAGTTAGTGGTATCTGTCAAGCAATCTTTCAGTGGATGGGTGTCTGATGATGTTAAACCAAGAGCAGTTTTATGTTGCACTGATTGGAAAAGGTTGTATTTAAAAAATAATATTTGTTCATTGACCTGAGTTTTGTAAATAAATTGTTAATTGGAGAGACTTGAGGTTAATGTTTATGTGATTAAAATATATTATATATTAGACAGTGACCCTTTTATGCTTTTTAAACAATAACCAAACATGTGTAGCGCCAGAGACCCGGGTTCGATCCTGACTACGGGTGCTATCTGCACGGGGTTTGCACGTTCTCCCCGTGACCTGCATGGATTTTCTCCGACATCTTCGGTTTCCTCCCATACTCTAAAGATGTACAGGTTTGTAGGTTAATTGGCTTGGTAAAATTGACCCTTGTGTGCAGGGCAGTGTTAATGTGCGTGGATTGCTGGTCGGCACAGACTCAGTGGGCACCAACAACTTCATACATATAACATATAACATATAACAACTACAGCATGGAAACAGGCCTGTCCGGCCCTACCAGTCCACGCCGACCATTCTCCCTGACCTACATTACATCTGGTTTTTAATAAAATCATTTGAAAAACAAAACACAAATTGGAAGCCTGGGCAGAAATGCCCAAGAAAGTATTCGACAAAGTAATGTACCCTCTTCACCGACCCATCAAACACTCCTGGAGCAGGGATAGATACCAGTATTAAGTTATTGAGTAAATCTCCCCCAGTGTTCTATCACAGAACAGGGGAGACAAAGAGTGAGATTCTGCACCCATCAGACTAAGGGCAGGGATAGCTGAGAGGTACTGAATATAGCTCATGCCTTGTGAAACAGAATCTGATCCAATCAACCCCAGTAGGAGGACTAATAACCAGAAATTATTGAAAAGATTTATAACAATTGATTAAAAAAAAGCCAGAGTAGGCAAGGTGAGTTTGTTTTCTCAATGCAGTTGAACTGATCTCTCTTTTACCTCTGGGTAAAAGCTCTTTATAAACAACCTAAAGCCAAAGTGGTGACAAATGGCCAATCTTCTCAATCATTTAATTTGGAAAGATCTAGTAGACAGGGATGTCCCTTGTCACCGGCTTTATTTGTATTGGCCATTGAACCTCTGGCAGAGCTAATAAGAGCAGATTTAGATATTAAAGGATTTAAAGTTAATCAGGAAGATCACAAAATTACTTTATTTGCTGATGATGTCTTAATTTGTCTTACTAGACCATTGGAATCCTTAAGAAAATTATATTTCAGACTGGAAGAATATGGGAAAGTATCAGGATATAAAATTAATAAAGATAAAACTGAAATAATGCCTCTTGTTGAAGGCAATTATGATCAATGTAAAAGAGAAAGTCAGTTTAAATGGCAAAAAGAAGGCATTAAGTTTTTAGGAGTTAATGTAGATAATAAGTTAAATAATTTGTATAAATTAAACTATAAACCACTAATAAAAAAAATAGATGAGGACCTGAAGAAATGGATGAATCTTCCAATTACATTGATAGGGAGAGTGAATTGTATTAAGATGAATATTTTTCCGAGGATACAGTATTTATTTTCAACACTGCCTATACCTTTGCCAAATAAATTTTTTCAAGAATTGAACAAAACTGTGAGGAATTTTCTTTGGAAAGGTAAAATGCCAAGAGTGTCTCTGGAAAAATTAACATGGAAATTTGAATTAGGTGGATTGCAATTACCAAATTTTAAAAATTACTATCTGGCAGCACAAATGAGTTTTATTTCATCCTTTTATCAAGAGGGTGGAAAAACAGCATGGGTTAAAATTGAAATGGATAAAATAAAAGAATCTTGTCCAGAAGAATTTATATATAAATGGGAAGCGAAGCTATTAGTTAAGGATAAAGAGTCACCTTTGCTAAAACATTTAATTAATACATTGTTGAAAACAGTTAAAGTTAAGGATAAAAGATTTTTCTTAACAGCTAAAACTCCATTAGTAAAAAATGGATTATTGCCGTTTGCTTGGAATAATCAAATACTACAACTCTGGGAACAGAAGGGTATTAAAAATATAGGAGACTGCTATGAAGGGAATATCTTTTTGACATTTTCGCAATTGAGAAATAAATATCAAATTCCAGGGAATAGTATTTTTTTCTATTATCAATTACAATCTTTTTTAAGGGAAAAGTTAGGTAATTCAATGTCTCTATTTCAGATTAAAGGAATCGAATCCTTGATTCAAGGCAAGGGAATTAAAAATTTTATATCATCAATGTATAAACTACTACAGATATCTAGTCCAAAGATAGGAACTCATAAAGCAAGACAAAGATGGGAAACAGATCTTAATATTATTATTGATGAACCAAGTTGGGAAAGACTGTGTTTAGATAGTATGAAAAATACTATTAATGTGAGATACAGCTTAGTACAGTATAATTTTTTGCAGCAACTATATTTAACCCCGGAAAAATTAAATAAATTTAAACCAAACTCATCTGAAAGGTGTTTTAGATGCAACCAAGACGTGGGCACTTTTATACACTCTACATGGGCATGTCAGAAGGTAATTCCTTTTTGGCAAGACCTAAAAAAGTTTTTAGATCAATTGATGAATAAGATCATACCAATGGATTCAAGGTTGTTTTTGCTAGGAGATACAAAAGGAATAATACCAAAGCTAATTTGGATAAACATCAGGAAAGATTTCTCAAAATATCATTAGCAGTAGCAAAAAAATGTGTTGCGGTCACATGGAAAGAACAAAATGTAATAAGATTTGAAAGATGGCATGCAGAAATGCGGAGTTGTATCCCATTAGAAAAAGCAACGTATAATCTGAGAAATGGATATGACTTCTTTTTGAAGGTGTGGAACCCATTCATGGCAAAGCTAGGATTAAGAATAGGAAGTAGTTAAATTCAGGATTGCTTTGATACCTAACAAGAATTTAAAAAGAAATTACTCGGAAGTGACTCCCTCGGGACTCCAGGTTTTTCTTTTTCTTTCTTTCTTCTGCTTTTTCTTTTTCCTTCTTTTGAACTGGGGGGTGGGGGGGAGGGGAGAAAATACAGAACAATACGTGTATAATCAAAGTTATAGGTCAGTGACTATTGTTTACTAAGGAATGTAAAATGTATAACGTATGGGTTCTGTTAAAAATTAAATAAAATATTTTTTAAAAAAAGAAAAAAAGAACTGATCTCTCAAACATTAAATAACTGAATACAAATTTGAAAGGGGATGAGGAATGGTGGTGGTGACACATTGGGTTCAAAAGGACACCAGGTAATTTTCAAGGCACCCAGTGCAGAGGTTCAGCTGATCCACTGCCATCTGCATTAAACACCATGTCTTTACTTAAATGGGAGAGAAAATGGGAATAATGGAAGGTGTGTAGGAATGAACTGCAGATGCTGGTTGACACCAAAGATGGACACAAAGTGCTGGAGTAACTCAGAGGGACAGGCAGCATCTCCGGGTAGACGGAATGTATGACGTTTCAGGTTGAGACATTTCTTCAGACAGACAGGTCTGAAGAAGGGTCTCGACCCGAAACGTCATCCATTCCTTCTCTCCAGCGATGCTGCCTGTCCCGCTGAGTTACTCCAGCACTTTGTGTCTATCTTACGAACAATGGGAAGATAATCAACCCCTTCAACTATCCTGTAACTTGGGCAATAGCTAAATCTGCATCAAATCCCGTGCCTGGGCTTCAGCATGACGGTCGGCAGAGGTAGTTGAGAGCGTGGGAGGCCTAGATTCTTGGCAAGGGTTGCCCCCACCAAGATAGCTTGCAATAATTCCCCCTGATCTCGGTGTCCCAGCCAGATGTTAACAAAACACACACATCGGAGCTTCAATGCTAAACGACAGGGCGTTTCCTTCAACGTACCCAAGACGATAAAGTCAATAGTCAATAGTCAATAGTCGTTTATTTGTCACATACACATAAATGTGTAGTGAAATGAAACATTACCCGCAGTTAAACAATAAGACCAATAAGAATAATCAATAAAAATGCAATAACACATACAATCACAACTAACACCAAACAAAAAGAAACATCCATCACAGTGAGTCTCCTCCAGTCCCTCCTCACTGTGATGGAAGGCCAAAAATGTCTTTTTCTCTTCCCTGCCGTCTTGTCCCACGGTCAGGCTGTTGGAGTTGCCACGTCGGGGCGGTCGGGGCTCCCGACCACGGGCGGAGGCGAACTCAGTCACAAGGTCATTTGTCACCCAATTCAGGAGAGCAGTGGCATACGCTGGAATCCTGCGGTGCTGGGTTTATACAACATACGGGGATTGGGTGGAGAGCCCCCCAAACTTGGCATCACCAACAGTCACAAGATGGCAGGAGGAAGTAGGACCCAGTTGCATCATGTGGAGTTCCAGTTGCCATTTAAATTTTATCCTTTTTCTTCTTCTTCTTGTGCCTGCAGTCTGCCTCAGAGGGCATAGTTTCGTAGCTCTCATCTTTGCCCCTCTTCTCCCGCTTCCTGTGTTTGTGCCCCGCTTCTGCCTCCGGCCGCTCTTTGCTCTCCTTCTTTTTCTTTTTCCTGGACTCGCCTGGAGTTTCAGAATCGACTTCTTGGCTGCTAGGTTCGAGCTCGTCGACCGCCAGTTTCTCTTTCGCCCTCTTCTTCTTGCTTCTCCGCGCCGGTTGCCGTCCCCGCGGGGACCACCCGGGCGGGCCCACCCCGAAAGGCTGGAAGCGTTGCTTCAAATCGGGCGGGATGTTGGGAGCGGGGCTGGTGGGGATGCAGCGTGCCTCTGCGCTGCTGCATACAGCATCCCAGTTCTCATCGATAGTGATGCAGCCAGCAAAATCCGAGCAGCTCTCTGTCCGGCCCTCTGCCTCTGAGGGGAGGATCAGGCTGATGCCCTCTGCTCCACCCGGTGTGGCAAACACATTGTAGACTTTGTCCTCACAAGTCTTAGACTGGATTGTCTGAAAACCAACCAAGGGGATCTTCTTTCCAGAGAAACTGAAACAGAACATCCAAACATTAAACCCTCCCCTGATCAGACCCATGCAAACAGCGCAGTCTCTTGAAGTGAGACACAAAAGGATGCGGGGTGAACCAGTATTATTTAATTGCCTACTTCTGGTTGGCCTTAACGTGGTGAGACGCCTTCTTCAACCAAACACAAAGTGCTGGAGGAACTCAGCAGGTCAGGCAGCATCTTTGGATGGAATGGCATAGCAGCATCAATGCAGACAAGGAACAGGTAACGTTTCGGAGCGAGACCAATAGTCAATAGTCGTTTATTTGTCACATACACATAAATGTGTAGTGAAATGAAACATTACCCGCAGTTCAACAATAAGACCAATAAGAATAATCAATAAAAATGCAAGTCTTGGCTTGCAAATCAATGCAAATCTGAACCCTTCATCAGATTCAGGTTTCAACCCAAAACGTCACCTATCCATGTTCTCCACAGATGCTTGCTGCCTGACCCACTGAGTTACTCCAGCACTCTGTGGCATTTCCTCACTCCCATATTCCTCCCCTCACAGAACACTCGCCCCGCATTTCACTCCCCTCACCCCTCACATTTCACCCTCACCTCCAGTCCCTCGTCACTCCCTCCTTCATCCTCTCCCCCCCCCATGTTTCACTCCCTTATTCCTCCATCCTAAGTGTTCCCTCTCCCCCTCACCTTCTCTCCACTCACTCCCCCACCCTCCCCTCACACATTTCACTCCCTCCCCCACTCTCTCTCCCCCTCCCTCCATTCACCTCCCCACTAACCACTAAACCCCACCCCTCCCCTCACACATTTCACTCCCCCTCTCTCTCTCCCCACTCTCTCCCCACACTCTCTCTCTCCTCTCCCCCACTCTCTCTCCTCTCCCCCACTCTCTCTCTCCCTCACTCTCCCCTTCCCCTCACTTCCCACCCCCCTCACACATTTCCCTCTCCTCCTCCTTCCCTCTCCCTCACTCTCCCCACCCCCTCATCCCTGCCTCCCCCTCCTCTCTCCCTCACTCTCCCACCCCTTCCCCCCCATCTCTCTCTCTCTCTCTCTCTCTCTCTCCCTCCCTCTTTCTCCCCTTCCTCACTCTCTCTCCTCTCCCTCACTCTCCCACCCCTTCCCCCCCTCCTCTCTCTCTCTCTCTCTCTCTCTCTCTCTCTTTCTCTCTCTCTTTCTCCCCTTCCTCACTCTCTCTCCCTCACTCTCTCCCCTCCTCTTCCCCCTCCCCACTCCCCTCCCCTCACACATTTCACTCCGCCATCACTCTCCCCTCCCCCCTCCCTCTCTCCCCACTCCCCCCTCACGCACCCGCGGGGGGTGAAGTCGGCGGGGGCGCGGATCAGCCACAGACGAGCGGCCGCCTCGCGGGTCCCGGGCGGCGCCGCGCGCGGATGAGGCGCGAACTCGGGGGGCGCCTGGAAATCGCGCATCGCCCCGACCGTCAACGGGCTCGCGGGAGGACGACGCAACCACGCCGGGCGTCAGCAGGAGGAGGACGTCACCACGACGGGCGTCAGCGGGAGGACTACGTCACCACGCCGGGCGTCAGCGGGAGGACGACGCAACCACGCCGGGCGTCAGCGGGAGGACGACGTCACCACGCCGGGCGTCAGCGGGAGGATGAGGTCCTCACGCCGGGCGTCAGCCGGAGGAGGACGTCACCACGCCGGGCGTCAGCAAACGTCCGCCCTCCCAACCTACCCAAGAGAGGGGAAGCGAAACGCAATAATCCATCCCGCACTTCCACACATCGCTCTCAAACCCGCGCGTTGCATTCATCAAGCTTAAAAGCACATATCCATTGTGTGACTATCACAACTATGGACCCTACAGCTCTTTGAAACCTTCTTCACCAGTCCCCAGTCCCTGACACCCTCCTTCACCCTTCATGGGAGATTCCAAGATTCTCCCACTGAAGCTGTAGGGGTGCGCACATTCCCCTTTCCAGCAAATTCCGGGCCTGGCCAATGCTGCGGACACGCTGAATGCCACGCAGAGTTTTAATCTGTAGCTTATATTACTTAAAATGTTAGATCTTGGAATAGAAAAAACCCCAACGTACGCCTGTAAATTCTTAAAAGCTGTTTCCCCCTCTCATGTTGTGGTTAGGCCCTTAAAGGGAGGGATTCATTCAACATTTTAAGTTTGCCGACAGATATTGGCAAGGAGCATGTGCAGGGGGCGCTGTTGAGCCAGGGTTGCCATGGGAGATGCTTCTATACTTCCTTATTTAATATCAAGTTTGATTTAATACCAATTCAAGGCAGTGTAAAAGAGCAGAGAGGGATTTATTGTAATGTAGTTCAGTGTAGTTTAATGTGGTTTATTCATGTTCATAAGTGATAGGCGCAGAATTAGGCCATTCGGCCCATCGAGTCCACTCCGCCATTCAACAATGGCTGATCTTATCGAAACATATGATTATTAAGGGGTTGGACACGTTAGAGGCAGGAAACATGTTCCCAATGTTGGGGGAGTCCAGAACAAGGGGCCACAGTTTAAGAATAAGGGGCAGGCCATTTAGAACTGAGATGAGGAAAAACTTTTTCAGTCAGAGAGTTGTGAATCTGTGGAATTCTCTGCCTCAAAAGGCAGTGGAGGCCAATTCTCTGAATGCATTCAAGAGAGAGCTATTAAGGATAGTGGAGTCAGGGGGTATGGGGAGAAGGCAGGAACGGGGTACTGATTGAGAATGATCAGCCACGATCACGTTGAATGGCGGTGCTGGCTCGAAGGGCTGAATGGCCTCCTCCTGCACCTATTGTATATTGTCTATTGTCCTAACCTCATTCTCCTGCCTTCTCCCCACAACCCCAGACACCCATATCAATCAAGAATCTAAGGCAGACACAAAATGCTGGACAGGCAGGGTCAGGCAGCATCTCTGGAGAGAAGGAATGGGTGATGTTTCGGATCGAGACTCTTCAGACTTAATCAAGAATCTTATCTATCTTTAAAGATATCCAGTTCATTTCTACACTGTCCGAAGAAGGGTCTCGACCCGGAACGTCACCCATTCCTTCTCTCCAGAGATGCTGCCTGTCCCGCTGAGTTACTCTAGCATTTTGTGTCTGTCCTGACTTGAAGCATTGCCCATCTATTCCCTCCTGACCTACTGTGATTCCCTCAGCACTTTGTGTTTTGCTCAAGACTCCAGCGCCTGCAGTTCATCATGTCTTCATCAAAGAGCCTCTCCTCTGTGGTGAGTATGTACTAGCTACACTATCATACACATCATGTAGCTGCATTGATGGTTCAGTGGTAGAATTCTCGCCTGCCACGCGGGAGGCCTGGGTTCGATTCCCAGCCAATGCATTGTAGAATTATTATTTGTGTTATGTTTAAATGTCCTGGACGTAAATGTAGATGGGTTGGTTAATATGTTTGCAGTCTGCACAGAAGTTGGTGGAGTTGCAGACTGTCAAAGTACACAACAGGATATAAATCAGCTACAGAAATGGGTGGAGAAATGGTAGATGGAGTTTAAACAGTTTAGTTTAGTTTAGTGATACAGTGCGGAAATGGGCCCTTCGGCCCACTGAGTCCACACTCAGTCCACAATCCCTGCATATTAACACTATCCTACACACTCCAGGGACAATTAAGAACATAGAAACATAGAAACATAGAAACATAGAAAATAGGTGCAGGAGTAGGCCATTCAGCCCTTCGAGCCTGCACCGCCATTCAATATGATCATGGCTGATCATCCAGCTCAGTAGCCTGTACCTGCCTTCTCTCCATACCCCCTGATCCCTTTAGCAAAAAGGGCCACATCTAACTCCCTCTTAAATATAGCCAATGAACTGGCCTCAACTACCTTCTGTGGCAGAGAATTCCACAGACTCACCACTCTCTGTGTGAAGAAATGTTTTCTCATCTTAACAGCAGGGGGACAAACATTCTGGCAGGCAGGTTTGCTAGTGTGACACCTGTGGCTTTAAACTAAGTAGTGGGGGGGAGGGGTTAACAAATTGTGAATATGAAGATGAGGTAAAAGGGAATACAGGAGATATTGCAAAAGACTCTCGGAAGAATGGGAACAGAAGTTCTAGAGCGGAAAAGAAATTAAGGGCAGGGCCAATTGTGAACGATGTGAGAGAGGAGGTAAATACAGAAGTTAAAGTGTTGTACTTAAATGCGCGTAGTATAAAAAATAAAGTGGATGAGCTTGAGGCTCAGTTAGTCATGGGCAAGTATGATGTTGTAGGGATCACTGAGACATGGTTACAAGAGGACCAGGGCTGGGAACTGAATATCCAGGGGTACACAACGTATAGAAAAGACAGACAGGTGGGCAGAGGGGGTGGGGTTGCTCTGATGGTAAGGAATGATATTCATTCCCTTGCAAGGGGTGACATAGAATCAGGAGATGTTGAATCAGTATGGATAGAAATGAGAAATTGTAAGGGTAAAAAGACCCTAATGGGAGTTATCTATAGGCCCCCAAACAGTAGCCTCGACATAGGGTGCAAGTTGAATCAGGAGATAAAATTGGTGTGTCAAAAATGTGATGCTACTGTGGTTATGGGAGATTTCAACATGCAGGTAGACTGGGAAAATCAGGTTGGAAATGGACCCCAGGAAAGAGAGTTTGTAGAGTGCCTTCGAGATGGATTCTTAGAACAGCTTGTACTGGAGCCTACCAGGGAGAAGGCAATTCTGGATTTAGTGTTGTGTAATGATCCTGATCTGATAAGGGGACTAGAGGTAAAAGAGCCATTAGGAGGCAGTGATCACAACATGATAAGTTTTACTCTGCAAATGGAAAGGCAGAAGGGAAAATCGGAAGTGTCGGTATTACAGTATAGCAAAGGGGATTACAGAGGCATGAGGCGGGAGCTGGCCAAAATTGATTGGAAGGAGGCCCTAGCAGGGAAGACGGTAGAACAGCAATGGCAGGTATTCTTGGGAATAATGCAGAGGTTGCAGGATCAATTTATTCCAAAGAGGTGGAAAGACTCTAAGGGGAGTAAGAGACACCTGTGGCTGACGAGGGAAGTCAGGGACAGCATAAAAATTAAGGAGAGGAAGTATAACATAGCAAAGAAGAGTGGGAAGACAGAGGATTGGGACTCTTTTAAAGAGCAACAAAAGTTAACTAAAAAGGCAATAAGGGGAGAAAAGATGAGGTACGAGGGTAAACTAGCCAATAATATAAAGGAGGATAGCAAAAGTTTTTTTAGGTACGTGAAGAGGAAAAAAATAGTCAAGGCAAATGTGGGTCCCTTGAAGACAGAAGCAGGGGAATTTATTATGGGGAACAAAGAAATGGCAGACGAGTTAAACCGTTACTTTGGATCTGTCTTCACTGAGGAAGATACACACAATCTCCCAAATGTTCTAGGGGCCGGAGAACCTAGGGTGATGGAGGAACTGAAGGAAATCCACATTAGGCAGGAAATGGTTTTGGGTAGACTGATGGGACTGAAGGCTGATAAATCCCCAGGGCCTGATGGTCTGCATCCCAGAGTACTTAAGGAGGTGGCTCTAGAAATAGTGGAAGCATTGGAGATCATTTTTCAATGTTCTATAGATTCAGGATCAGTTCCTGTGGATTGGAGGATAGCAAATGTTATCCCACTTTTTAAGAAAGGAGGGAGAGAGAAAACGGGTAATTATAGACCAGTTAGTCTGACATCAGTGGTGGGGAAGATGCTGGAGTCAATTATAAAAGACGAAATTGCTGAGCATTTGGATAGCAGTAACGGGATCATTCCGAGTCAGCATGGATTTACGAAGGGGAAATCATGCTTGACAAATCTACTGGAATTTTTTGAGGATGTAACTAGGAAAATTGACAAGGGAGAGTCAGTGGATGTGGTGTACCTCGACTTTCAGAAAGCCTTCGACAAGGTCCCACATAGGAGATTAGTGGGCAAAATTAGGGCACATGGTATTGGGGGTAGGGTACTGACATGGATAGAAAATTGGTTGACAGACAGAAAGCAAAGAGTGGGGATAAATGGGTCCCTTTCGGAATGGCAGGCAGTGACCAGTGGGGTACCGCAAGGTTCGGTGCTGGGACCCCAGCTATTTACGATATACATTAATGACTTAGACGAAGGGATTAAAAGTACCATTAGCAAATTTGCAGATGATACTAAGTTGGGGGGTAGTGTGAATTGTGAGGAAGATGCAATAAGGCTGCAGGGTGACTTGGACAGGTTGTGTGAGTGGGCGGATACATGGCAGATGCAGTTTAATGTAGATAAGTGTGAGGTTATTCACTTTGGAAGTAAGAATAGAAAGGCAGATTATTATCTGAATGGTGTCAAGTTAGGAGGAGGGGGAGTTCAACGAGATCTGGGTGTCCTAGTGCATCAGTCAATGAAAGGAAGCATGCAGGTTCAGCAGGCAGTGAAGAAAGCCAATGGAATGTTGGCCTTCGTAACAAGAGGAGTTGAGTATAGGAGCAAAGAGGTCCTTCTACAGTTGTACCGGGCCCTGGTGAGACCGCACCTGGAGTACTGTGTGCAGTTTTGGTCTCCAAATTTGAGGAAGGATGTTCTTGCTATGGAGGGCGTGCAGCGTAGGTTCACTAGGTTAATTCCCGGAATGGCGGGACTGTCGTATGTTGAAAGGCTGGAGCGATTGGGCTTGTATACACTGGAATTTAGAAGGATGAGGGGGGATCTTATTGAAACATATAAGATAATTAGGGGATTGGACACATTAGAGGCAGATAACATGTTCCCAATGTTGGGGGAGTCCAGAACAAGGGGCCACAGTTTGAGAATAAGGGGTAGGCCATTTAGAACGGAGATGAGGAAGAACTTTTTCAGTCAGAGAGTGGTGAAGGTGTGGAATTCTCTGCCTCAGAGGGCAGTGGAGGCCAGTTCGTTGGATGCTTTCAAGAGAGAGCTGGATAGAGCTCTTAAGGATAGCGGAGTGAGGGGGTATGGGGAGAAGGCAGGAACGGGGTACTGATTGAGAGTGATCAGCCATGATCGCATTGAATGGCGGTGCTGGCTCGAAGGGCTGAATGGCCTACTCCTGCACCTATTGTCTATTGTCTATTGTCTATCTCGGTCCTAAAAGACTTCCCCCTTATCCTTAAGCTGTGACCCCTGGTTCTGGACTCCCCCAACATCGGGAACAATCTTCCCGCATCTAGCCTCTCCAACCCCTTAAGAATTTTATATGTTTCTATAAGATCCCCCCTCAGTTTTCTAAATTCCAGCGAGTACAAGCCCAGTCTATCCAGTCTTTCCTCATATGCAAGTCCCGCCATCCCAGGGATTAATCTGGTGAACCTTCTCTGTACTCCCTCTAAGGCAAGAACGTCTTTCCTCAGGTTAGGAGACCAAAACTGCACACAATACTCCAGGTGCGGTCTCACCAAGGCCCTGTACAACTGCAGCAGAACCTCCCTGCTCCTAAACTCAAATCCTCTTGCTATGAATGCCAACATACCATTCGCTTTCTTCACTGCCTGCTGCACCTGCATGCTTGCTTTCAATGACTGGTGCACCATGACACCCAGGTCACGTTGCATCTCCCCTTCTCCCAATCGGTCACCATTCAGGTAATACTCTGCTTTCCTGTTCTTGCCGCCAAAGTGGATAACCTCACATTTATCCACATTATATTGCATCTGCCATGCATTTGCCCACTCGCCTAATCTATCCAAGTCACTCTGCAGCCTCCTAGCATCCTCCTCGCAGCTAACACTGCCACCCAGCTTCGTGTCATCCGCAAACTTAGAGATGTTGCATTTACAAATATACCAAGCCAATTAACCTACAAACCTGTACGTCTTATATCTCAATACAATCCAATACAATATATCTTTATTGTCATTGTACAGGGGTACAACGAGATTGGGAATGTGCCTCCCATACGATGCAATAAATTAATTAACTATTCAGTATAAATTTATACAACCCTGTGAAACAAAATTAGAAACAGATTTAAAACAGTATAAAGTTCAAGTAGGTCTGTGCCGGTTCACTGTGCGATGTGACCATCCGGCTCAGCAGGACCGGTTCATAGCAGCTATGGCCCTGGGGATGAAGCTGTTCCTGAGTCTGGAGGTGCGGGCGTAGAAGGCCTTGTATCGTCTGCCTGATGGTAGAATTTTGAACAGACTATTGCAGGGGTGTGAAGAGTCTTTGTGAATGCTGGTGGCTTTTCTGAGGCCAAGTCAAGTTTATTTGTCACATAAACTTGACTTGGCCTCAGAAAAGCCACCAGCATTCACAAAGACTGCATCGTGTGTTGCAGATGTCCTCCAAGGCTGGTAGCTGTGTTCCGATCTGTACATACAGGTAGAGGTTGGATAGACTTAGATTGTTTTCTCTGGAAGGTCGGAGGCTGAGGGGAGTCTTGAGAGATATCAAATTATGAGAGGCATAGATAGACAGTCAGATCCTTTCTCCCAAGGTGGAAATATCCGACACTAGAGGGCATAACTATAAGGTGAGAGGGGGAAAGTTTTTTTTACACAGAGGGGGGTGGGGGCCTGGAACGTGCTGCCAGGGGTGGTGGTGGAGGCAGATACGATCGTGGTGTTGCATTAGTGGTGATATTCTTAGATAGGCACATGGAAATGCAGGGAATAGTGGGATATGGGTCATGTC
This sequence comes from Rhinoraja longicauda, assembly GCF_053455715.1. Taxonomy (NCBI): domain Eukaryota; kingdom Metazoa; phylum Chordata; class Chondrichthyes; order Rajiformes; family Arhynchobatidae; genus Rhinoraja; species Rhinoraja longicauda. The sequence goes on from NC_135993.1 coordinate 1,539,270, forward strand.
AGGCAGGTGAGATCAGTTTAGTTGGCATCATGTTCAGCACAGACATAAAGGGCTGAAAGGGCTGTTCCTGTGCTGTACTGTTCTATGTTTTATGTTCAGAAGAAGGCTCTCGACCCAAAACGATAGGATGGTGAATCTGTGGAATTCTTTGCCACAGAAGGCTGTGGAGGCCAATTCAGTGGATATATTTAAGGTGCAGATTGACAGATTCATGATTGGTGCGGGTGTCAGGGGTTATGAGGAGAAGGCAGGAGAATGGGGTTAGCAGGGAGAGATAGATCAGCCATGATTGAAAGGCGGAGTAGGCTTGATGGGCCGAATGGCCTAATTCTACTCCTATCACTGACGAACTTATGAAAACGTCACCCATTCCTTCTCTCCAGAGATGCTGCTTGATCCGCTGAGTTAGAAACATAGAAACATAGAAAATAGGTGCAGGAGTAGGCCATTCGGCCCTTCGAGCCTGCACCGCCATTCAATATGATCATGGCTGATCATTCAGCTCAGTAGCCTGTACCTGCCTTCTCTCCATACCCCCTGATCCCTTTAGCAAAAAGGGCCACATCTAACTCCCTCTTAAATATAGCCAATGAACTGGCCTCAACTACCTTCTGTGGCAGAGAATTCCACAGACTCACCACTCTCTGTGTGAAGAAATGTTTTCTCATCTCGGTCCTAAAAGACTTCCCCCTTATCCTTAAGCTGTGACCCCTGGTTCTGGACTCCCCCAACATCGGGAACAATTTTCCCGCATCTAGCCTCTCCAACCCCTTAAGAATTTTATATGTTTCTATAAGATCCCCCCTCAGTCTTCTAAATTCCAGCGAGTACAAGCCCAGTCTATCTAGTCTTTCCTCATATGTAAGTCCCGCCATCCCAGGGATCAATCTGGTGAACCTTCTCTGTACTCCCTCTAAGGCAAGAACGTCTTTCCTCAGGTTAGGAGACCAAAACTGCACACAATACTCCAGGTGCGGTCTCACCAAGGCCCTGTACAACTGCAGCAGAACCTCCCTGCTCCTAAACTCAAATCCTCTTGCCATGAATGCCAACATATCATTCGCTTTCTTCACTGCCTGCTGCACCTGCATGCTTGCTTTCAATGACTGGTGCACCATGACACCCAGGTCACGTTGCATCTCCCCTTCTCCCAATCGGTCACCATTCAGGTAATACTCTGCTTTCCTGTTCTTGCCGCCAAAGTGGATAACCTCACATTTATCCACATTATATTGCATCTGCCATGCATTTGCCCACTCGCCTAATCTATCCAAGTCACTCTGCAGCCTCCTAGCATCCTCCTCGCAGCTAACACTGCCACCCAGCTTCGTGTCATCCGCAAACTTAGAGATGTTGCATTCAATTCCCTCGTCCAAATCATTAATATACACTGTAAATAACTGGGGTCCCAGCACTGAGCCTTGTGGTACCCCACTAGTCACTGCCTACCATTCCGAAAAGGACCCGTTTATTCCTACTCTTTGCTTCCTGTCCGCCAACCAATTTTCTATCCACCTCAACACTGAACCCTCAATACCGTGTGCTTTAAGTTTGTACACCAATCTCCTATGTGGGACCTTGTCGAAGGCCTTCTGAAAGTCCAGATATAACACATCGACTGGTTCTCCCTTATCCACTCTACTAGTTACATCCTCGAAAAATTCTATAAGATTCGTCAGACATGATTTGCCTTTGGTAAATCCATGCTGACTTTGTCCGATGATTTCTCCACTTTCCAAATGTAATGCTATCACATCTTTAATAACTGACTCTAGCATTTTCCCCACTACCGATGTTAGGCTAACTGGTCTATAATTCCCCGTTTTCTCTCTCCCTCCCTTTTTAAAAAGTGGGATTACATTAGCTACCCTCCAGTCCTCAGGAACTACTCCAGAATCTAAAGAGTTTTGAAAAATTATCACTAATGTATCCACTATTTCTGAGGCTACTTCCTTAAGCACTCTGGGATGCAGCCTATCTGGCCCTGGGGATTTATCTGCCTTTAATCCATTTAATTTACCTAACACCACTTCCCGACTAACCTGGATTTCCCTCAGTTCCTCCATCTCTATAGACCCCCGGTCCCCCGCTATTTCCGGCAGACGGTTTATGTCTTCCTTAGTGAAGACAGAACCAAAGTATTTGTTCAATTGGTCTGCCATCTCCTTGTTCCCTATGATCAATTCACCTGTTTCTGACTGCAAGGGACCTACATTTGCCTTAACTAATCTTTTTCTCTTGACATATTTATAAAAGCTTTTGCAGTCAGTTTTTATGTTCCTTGCCAGTTTTCCCTCATAATCTATTTTCCCTTTCCTAATTAAGCCCTTTGTCCTCCTCTGCTGGACTCAGAATTTCTCCCAGTCCTCTGGTATGCTACTTTTTCTGGCTAATCTGTATGCTTCATCTTTTGTTTTAATACTATCCTTGATTTCCCTTGTTAGCCACGGATGCACTACCTTTCCTGGTTTGTTCTTTTGCCAAACTGGGATGAACACTTGTTGTAGTTCATCCATGCGACCTTTAAATGCCTTCCATTGCATGTCCACCGTCAACCCTTTCAGCATCAATCGCCAGTCTATCTTGGACAATTCACGCCTCATACCCTCAAAGTTACCTTTCTTTAAGTTCAGAACACTTGTTTCTGTATCGACTTTGTCACTCTCCATCCTAATGAAGAACTCTACCATATTATGATCACTCTTGCCCAAGGGGCCTCGCACAACAAGACTGCTAACTAACCCTTCCTCATTACTCAATACCCAGTCTAGAATGGCCTGTTCTCTCGTTGGTTCCTCGACATGTTGGTTTAGAAAACCATCTCTCAAACATTCCAAGAAATCCTCTTCCTCAGCACCCCTGCCAGTTTGGTTCACCCAATCTATATGTAGATTGAAGTCACCCATTATAACTGCTGCGCCTTTAGTGCATGCATTTCTAATTTCCTGCTTGATGCCATCCCCAACCTCCCTACTGCTGTTAGGTGGCCTGTACACAACTCCCACTAGCGTTTTCTGCCCCTTTGTGTTTCGTAGCTCTACCCATATCGATTCTACTTCCTCCAAGCTAATGTCCTTCCTTTCCACTGCTTTAATCTCCTCTCTAACCAGTAACGCTACCCCACCTCCTTTTCCTTTCTGTCTATCCCGCCTGAATATAGAATATCCCTGGATGTTGAGCTCCCAGCCTTGGTCACCCTGGAGCCATGTCTCCGTAATCCCAACTATATCATAATCATTAATAACTATCTCCACATTTAATTCATCCACCTTATTACGTATACTCCTTGCATTGAGACACAAAGCCTTCAGGCTTGTTTTTACAACTCTCTTACCCCTTGTACGATTATGTTGAAAAGTGGCCCTTTTTGATTTTTGCCCTGGATTTGTCTGCCTGCCACTTTTACTTTTCACCTTGCTACCTGTTGCTTCTACCCTCATTTTACACCCCTCTGTCTCTCTGCTCCAGCTCCCATCCCCCTGCCACATTAGTTTAAATCCTCCCCGACAGCACTAGCAAACACTCCCCCTAGGACATTGGTTCCATTCCAGCTCAGGTGCAGACCGTCCTGTTTGTACTGGTCCCACCTCTCCCAGAACTGGTTCCAATGTCCTAAAAATTTGAATCCCTCCCCCTTGCACCATTTTTCAAGCCACGTATTCATATGAAATATCCTCCTATTCCTACTCTGACTAGCACGTGGCACTGGTAGTAATCCAGAAATTATTACCTTTGAGGTCCTACTTTTTAGTTTATTTCCTAGCTCTCTAAATTCACCTTGTAGGACCTCATCCCGTTTTTTACCTAAATCGTTGGTGCCAACGTGCACCACGACAACTGGCTGCTCACCCTCCCCCTTCAGAATGTCCAACATTTTGTGTCTATATTCTATGTTCCATGTTCTATGTTCAATAACTAAGAGTAAACACAGGCATAAGTACATTCACGCGCTTGGTGCCGTCTCGAAGCAGGACATGATTAGCCACAAAAAGCTGGAGTAACTCAGCGGGATAGGCAGCATCTCTGGAGAGAAGGAATGGGTGACGTTTCGGGTCGAGACCCTTCTTCAGATCTGAAGAAGTGTCTGAAGAAGGGTCTCGACCCCAAAAAGTCACCCATTCCTTCTCTCCAGAGATGCCGCCTGTCCCGCTGAGTTACTCCAGCATTTTGTGTCTATTTTTGGTTTAAACCAACATCTGCATTAATGACTTAGATATACATTAATGACTTAGATGAAGGGATTAAAAGTGCCATTAGCAAATTTGCAGATGATACTAAGCTGGGGGGTAGTGTGAATTGTGAGGAAGATGCAATAAGGCTGCAGGGTGACTTGGACAGGTTGTGTGAGTGGGCGGATACATGGCAGATGCAGTTTAATGTAGATAAGTGTGAGGTTATTCACTTTGGAAGTAAGAATAGCAAGGCAGATTATTATCTGAATGGTGTCAAGTTAGGAAGAGGGGATGTTCAACGAGATCAGGGTGTCCTAGTGCATCAGTCACTGAAAGGAAGCATGCAGGTACAGCGGGCAGTGAAGAAAGCCAATGGAATGTTGGCCTTCGTAACAAGAGGAGTTGAGTATAGGAGCAAAGAGGTCCTTCTACAGTTGTACCGGGCCCTGGTGAGACCGCACCTGGAGTACTGTGTGCAGTTTTGGTCTCCAAATTTGAGGAAGGATATTCTTGCTATTGAGGGCGTGCAGCGTAGGTTCACTAGGTTAATTCCCGGAATGGCGGGACTGTCGTATGTTGAAAGGCTGGAGCAATTGGGCTTGTATACACTGGAATTTAGAAGGATGAGGGGGGATCTTATTGAAACATATAAGATAATTAGGGGATTGGACACATTAGAGGCAGGAAACATGTTCCCAATGTTGGGGGAGTCCAGAACAAGGGGCCACAGTTTAAGAATAAGGGGTAGGCCATTTAGAACGGAGATGAGGAAGAACGTTTTCAGTCAGAGAGTGGTGAAGGTGTGGAATTCTCTGCCTCAGAAGGCAGTGGAGGTCAGTTCGTTGGATGCTTTCAAGAGAGAGCTGGATAGAGCTCTTAAGGATAGCAGAGTGAGGGGGTATGGGGAGAAGGCAGGAACGGGGTACTGATTGAGAGTGATCAGCCATGATCGCATTGAATGGCGGTGCTGGCTCGAAGGGCTGAATGGCCTACTCCTGCACCTATTGTCTATTGTCTATTGTCTATTGCAGTTCCTTCTAACACATGATTAGCCGGAGCTGCTGTGGTTCTCTGTCTGCCAGCTGTTCCACATCCAGTTGCAACAGCTGGAATTGGAGCAGAGCACAGCTGGGCTGACCCTTTGGGAAGCGGCCCGTAGGCCGATCGTTGGAGCAGGACCACAGAACTGTCTTGACTTAACGTACAGTAGCCGCGGCTAATGTTTCTGCCGTCAGCAAAGACCAACAGACATGGGCAGAGAATGGGAAATGTGACCTTTTCTCACACCCAGTGTTAATTTTTGTTTAGACACAAAGTGCTGGAGTAAACTCAGTGGGTCAGGTAGCATCTGTGGGGTAAAAGCATGGGTGACGTTTCAAGACAGGACCCTTCTTTAGTGAAAAACTTTAGAATGAATGAATGATATTTTATCGTCAAAGAAGGTCCCGATCCGAAACGTCACACATCCTTTTTTCCCACAGATGCAGCCTGACCCGCTCGGTTACTCCAGCATTTTGTGTCTGTCTTTGGTGTAAACCAGCATCTACAGTTCTTTGTTAATCTTCCTTTACTTTAGTTTAGAGATACACACGCACACACAGACAGAGAGAGACAGGCAGACAGAGAGAGAGAGAGAGAGACAGACAGACAGACAGAGAGAGACATAGACAGACAGAGAGACGCACACACAGACAGAGACATTGACAGAGAGAGAGAGAGAGAGAGAGAGAGAGAGAGAGAGAGAGAGAGAGAGAGAGAGAGAGAGAGAAAAGAGTGTCGAGTGAGAGACAGAGAGAGAGAAAGTCGAGAGAGACAGAGACAAAGAAAGAGAGAGAGTGATATAGGCAGACAGAGAGACAGAGACAGAGAGGGAGAGACACACACACACAGACAGAGAGAGACAGACAGACAGAGAGAGAGAGACAGACAGACAGAGAGACATGGACAGACAGAGGGAGAGACGCACACACAGACAGAGACATTGACATAGAGAGAGAGAGAGAGAGAGAGAGAGAGAGAGACACACACACACACACACACACACACACACACACACACACACACACACACACACACACACACACACACACACACAGGGATGGAGAGTGAAAGGTATGTGATAGACAGTGCAAGGAGACATCGACAGTAAGCACGCCAGCTTAATGATTTGTTCCCATTAGTGTTTAGCATAAATATTTAAAGCAAGGTAAAATGAAACCTGGCAGAGAACAACGTCGTTGTGCCAAAGGAAAACTTGACCCTGTGTTCAGTAAACATTCTCTGATAACTGCTGTCCACCAAACTATACACCCCGTTACGGGTGAGTGGAAGGTCAGAATTGCATTAAAGTTACTTGAAAACCACAGTGCAAAGAGATAAATGTCAGTAAATCTTAAGGCAGAGGGTGTTGGTGATGTTCGTGCCTGTTTACACCAGAACTGCGTCTACTAGGGTTGCCAACTGTCCTGTATTAGACGGGACATCCCGTATTTTGGGCTAAATTAGTTTGTCCCGTACAGGACCACCCTTGTCCCGTATTATAAGAAAATAACTGCAGATGCTGGTACAAATCGATTTATTCACAAAATGCTGGAGTAACTCAGCAGGTCAGGCAGCATCTCGGGAGAGAAGGAATGGGTGACGTTTCGGGTCGAGACCCTTCTTCAGACTGATGTCAGGGGGGTGGGACAAAGGAAGGATATAGGTGGAGACAGGAAGATAGAGGGAGATCTGGGAAGGAGGAGTGGAAGGGAGGGACAGAGGAGCTATCTGAAGTTGGAGAAGTCGACGTTCATACCACCGGGCTGCAAACTGCACAGGCGAAATATGAGGTGCTGCTCCTCCAATTTCCGGCGGGCCTCACTATGGCACTGGAGGAGGCCCATGACAGAAAGGTCAGACTGGGAATGGGAGGGGGAGTTAAAGTGCTCGGCCACCGGGAGATCAGTTTTGTTAATGCGGACCGAGCGCAGGTGTTCAAGCGAAGCGATCGCCGAGCCTGCGCTTGGTTTCGCCGATGTAGATAAGTTGACATCTAGAGCAGCGGATGCAATAGATGAGGTTGGAGGAGGTGCAGGTGAACCTTTGTCTCACCTGGAAAGACTGTTTGGGTCCTTGGATGGAGTTGAGGGGGGAGGTAAAGGGACAGGTGTTGCATCTCGTGCGGTTGCAGGGGAAAGTGCCCGGGGTTGGGGTGGTTTGGGTAGGAAGGAACGAGTGGACCAGGTAGTTACGGAGGGAACGGTCTCTGCGGAACGCAGAGAGGGGAGGGGATGGGAAGATATGGCCAGTGGTGGGGGTCCCGTTGTAGATGACGGAAATGTTGGTGGATGATATGTTGGATCCGCTGGCTGGTGGGGTGGAAGGTGAGAACGAGGGGGATTCTGTCCTTGTTGCGAGTGGGGGGAGGGGGAGCAAGAGCGGAGCTGCGGGATGTAGAAGAGACCCTAGTGAGAGCCTCATCTATAATGGAGGAGGGGAAGCCCCGTTTTCTGAAGCCCTAGTGTGAAACACCTCATCCCGGGCGCAGATGCGGCGTAGACGGAGGAATTGGGAGTAGGGGATAGACTTTTTGCAGGGGACCGGGTGGGAAGAAGTGTAGTCCAGATAGCTGTACGAGTCGGTGGGTTTGTAGTAAATGTCCGTCACTAGTCTGTTTCCTGTGATGGAGATGGTGAGGTCCAGAAACGGGAGGGAGATGTCAGAGATAGTCCCGTATTAGTAGGGTTGCCAACTTCCTCACTCCCAAATAAGGGACAAAGGGCGACGTCACCGCCCCGCGCCCCACGTGATCTCACCCAGCCAGCGGCCACGTGCTCCCGCTCCACCAATGGCGGCCGCCCGGCCCGGGCGGTGAAGTCACCTTGTCCCGTATTTGGGAGTGAGGAAGTTGGCAACCCTAGTCACAGGGGAACTATATCCAAAGGGGAACATTCTCCATTCATTTCAACATGTTATTGGTGTGGTGTCGTGCTTCATAAGTGGTAGGAGCAGAATTAGGCAATTCGGCCCATCAAGTCTTCTCCATGTAGGTTGACTGCGTCATCCACTGATCTATTGGCCCTGTATGCAAACTGCAGGGGGTCTAGCAGGGGGTTTGTGATGTTTTTCAGCTGGGCCAGCACGACTTTCAAAGGTCTTCATGCGCAAACTTGAGGAGCTTGACAGAGGAGTCTGTGGAGGTGCAGTCGTTGGTGTAGAGAGAGTAAAGGAGAGGTGAGAGTACGCAGCCTTGCGGTGCTCCTATGCTGAGGGTCTGTGGGTCCGAGATGTGCTTTCCCAGCCTTCCTGTGGAAGCTGCTTCCACAGCTGCTGGTGTGTCAAGCAGGGACCGAGCAGGGACTTATCCCAAATAAGGGACAAAGAGTGACGTCACCGCCCCGCGCCCCACGTGACCTCACCCAGCCAGTGGCCACGTGCTCCCGCTCCACCAATGGCGGCCGTCCGGGACCGGGAGCACGTGGCTGGGTGAGGTCACGTGGGGCATGTTTTTAGGAGTGAGGAAGTTGGCAACCCTACTGGTGACACCGCAACTGGAGTATTCCAGCTTCACCAGGTCAATTCTCGGGATGGCGGGACTGACATATGAAGAAAGAATGGGTCAACTGGGCTTGTATTCACTGGAATTTAGAAGGATGAGCGGGGATCTTACAGAAACATATAAAATTCTTAAAGGATTGGACAGGCTAGATGCAGAGACAATGTTCCCCATGTTGGAGGAGTCCTGAACCAGGGGTCACACAGTTTAAGAATAAGGGGTGGGCCATTTATGACTGAGATGAGGAAAACCCTTTTCACCCAGAGAGTTGTGAATCTGTGGAATTCTCTACCACAGAAGGCAGTGGAGGCCAATTCACTGGATGTTTTCAAGAGAGAGTTAGATATAGCTCTTAGGGCTAACGGAATCAAGGGATACGGGGAGAAAGCAGGAACGGGGTACTGATTTTAGATGATCAGCCATGATCATATTGAATGGTGGTGCTGGCTCAAAGGGCCAAATGGCCTACTCCTGCACCTATTGTCTATGTTTCTATGAAATGCAGTTACTCCTGGAGTGTAGAAAGTTGGTGGGTGGATTTGTACAACGTAATATCCCATAAGCAGCCATTAAGATGGTGACACAGCGGTAGAGTTGCTGCCTTACAGCGCCTGAGACCCGGGTTCGATCCTGACCACGGCTGTTGTCTGTACGGAGTTTGCACGTTCTTCATGTGACCTGCGTGGGTTTTCTCCAGGCGCTCTGGTTTCCTCCCACACTCCAGAGATGTGCGGGTGTGTAGGTTAATTGGCTTCTGCAAAACAATATTGTCCCTAGTGTGTAGTATAGTGCTAGTGTGCGGGGTGATCGCTGGTCGGTACGGACTGGGTGGGCCGTAGGGCCTGTTTCCACGCTGTATCTCTAAACTCAACTAAACATTTTGTTTAATGTCATTTTTCTTGAATACATTTGTTTATTGGTTGTGAAAACATTGCCGATCGGGAAACACATTGGCTTCATTTAGTGGTCAGGAGTAATAAACTGTATTTGGTGATAATGGAGTGGTAAGTATTAGAGAGGGTTCCTTCTGCCCTTATTGTTGACTAGTTGGAATTTAGAGCATTTGGCCAACCCCACCAATTCCATCCATTTCTTTTAATCCCTTTTTTTTTTACAACTTTCTGCCTGTGGCTAAACAGGCCACAATTCTTCCACAACACGTCCAAATGAAGTTTAACTCCAGCACCCTCTCAGACAGCGAGCGCCGAACTCCAGTTTCTTGATGAGTGAAATCATCTTTCTTTCTCAACTCCAATTCCTCACCTATAAATGGGCGGTCATGGTGGCACAGCGGTAGAGTTGCTGCCTTACAGCACTTGTAGCACCGGAGACCCGGGTTCAATCCCGACTACGGGCGCTGTCTGTACGGAGTTTGTATGTTCTCCCGTGACCACTTGGGTTTTCTCCTGGTGCTTCGGTTTCCTCCCACACTCCAAAAACGTGCAGGTTTGTAGGTTAATTGGCTGAGTGTATGTGTAAATTGTCCCTAGTGTGTCTATGATTGTGTTAATGTGCGGGTATCGCTGGTCGGCGTGGACTCGGTGGGCCGAAGGGCCTGTTTCTGCGCTGTATCTCTAAACCAAACTAAATCCATGCCCCCTCATTACTGGCTTCCGCTTTAGTATAGAGAGAGACACAGAATACTGGAGTAACTCAGCGGGACAGACAGCATTTCTGGGGAGAAGGAATGGGTGACGTTTTGGGTCAAGACCTTTCTTCAGACTATGCTATCTATGAGTGGAATAGAGCGTGCAAAGAGAGCATATATGCAGAGTGCAGAATATAGTATTACAGCCACAGGGAAAGTGCAGATTAAAAAAAGTGCATGGGCTGCTACCAGGTGGATTGGAAGATTGGGAGTTCATCCCAAGCATATGTTCATTCAAAAAGTTTAAAAACAGCATCGACCGGGACACCGTGGAGAATTCTTCCAGTCTCGGAAGAAGGTATTGAGGTAAGAAAGATGTTGTCAAGCTGGAAAGGGTACAGAGAAGATTAGAGGGTGTGAGCTACAGGGAGAGGTTGAGCAGGCTGGGTCTCTATTCCTTGGAGCGCAGGAGGATGAGGGGTGATCTCATAGAGGTGTATGAAATCATGAGAGGAATAGATCGGGTAGATGTACAGAGTCTCTTGCCCAGAATAGGTGAATCGAGGACCAGAGGAGATAGGTTTTAGGGAAAAAGATTTAATAGGAATCTACTTTTTCACACAAAGGGTGGTGGGTGTACGGAACAACCTCCCGGAGGAGGTAGTTGAGGCTGGGACTATCCCAACATTTAAGAAACTGTTGGACAGGTACATGGATAGGGCAGGTTTGGAGGGATATGGACCAAACGCGGGCAGGTGGGACTACTAGTGTAGCTGGGACATGTTGGCCGAAGGGCCTGTTTCCACACTGTATCACTCTATAAGTCTAAGGGGAAAGTGCCCTGGCAACATTTGCTCTTCACCCAACAACATGGCCAGTGTAGGTCACAGAGTGACACAGTGATACAGTGTGGAAATTGGTTTGAGTTACAACATCGTTGTTTAATGGAGGTTTGCAGTGGACAAATTAACTCTAAATTTCCTAAATTATAACAGAAATTAATCTTCAAAGAAAGCCTATAAAACAGGTTGGGATATCTTGTGAGGGCCATGAGATTAGATCCTTTTTTCCCCACAGAGTACAACTATAAATCACATTGAAGCTGGCTTTGTGCTCTTGCCATTCTTCACTTCGTGAATTCAATTAAGATTTGGGCTACACCCTCTGTGTACATACACAGCTGACCATAGGCATTCCTCTAATTCGTCTCCGTTTTTGCAAGTGTTGTGTTATGCGTTTCATAAACCGTGGAGTAATATTGGACGGAGGGTCTCAGCCTCTGTGACGCCTTGTTCTGCAAAGCAAGCTAAGAGAGGGTTGTAATGTGGGAGTGGGAATCAAGTCTCACCAGGATCCCCGAGGGTAGAAACAGCGAACTGCAGATGCTGGTTAATACACGACACAGAGTGCTGGAGTAACTCAGCGGGTCAGGCAGCATCTCTGGAGAGAAGGAATGGGTGACGTTTCGGGTCGAGTCCCTTCTTCAGACTGATGTCGGGGAGATAAAATGTAGTCGGAGACAGTAAGACTGGTCAGAGAACTGGGAAGGGGGAGGGGATGGAGAGAGAGGGAAAGCAAGGGCTATTTGAAGTTGGAGAAGTCAATGTTCATACCCCTGGGATGTAAGAAGAGTCTCGACCCGAAACGTCACCCGAGATGCTGCCTGACCTGCTGAGTTACTCCAGCATTTTGTGAATAAATCCCCTGGGATGTAAGCTACCCAAGCAAAATATGAGGTGCTGTTACTCCAATTTGTGTTGTACCTCTCACTCTGACAATGGAGAAAGGTCAGATTGGGAATGGGAGGAGGAGTTAAAGTGCTGAGCAGCCGGGAGATCAGGTAGGTTAAGGCGGACTAAGCGGAGGTGTTCAGCGAAACGATTCGCGAGCCTGTGCTTGGTCTCGCCGATATACAGGAGTTGACACCTGTAACAGCGGATACAGTAGATGAGGTTGGAGGAGGTGCAAGTGAACCTCTGCCTTGGAGGTCATGGGCAGGCGGTGTTTCGGCTTGGGATGCTTCCGTGTCAGTGCTGGATGAACTCAGCAGGTCAGGCAGAAGATCCTGAAGAAGTGTCCCACCCCGAAATGTCGCCTGCCCATTTCCCTCCACGGATGCTGCCTGACCCGCTGAGCTCTTCCAGCACGTTGTATTTTGTTGAAGACGAGAGGTGGAAGGTTCTTGTGGAAACAAGACCCGCAGGTGATAGTTAATACACAAAGTGCTGGAATAACTCAGTGGGTCAGGCAGCATCTCTGGAGAAAAGGAATAGCTGACCATTTGTGGTCAAGACCCTTCTTCAGACCCTCCGACTGATTGGTAACTCCACATCCATCAGCTCTCTGGTGCAATTGGGATGTACAATGGACAATTAGTGCCATGGTCGAGATTGTCCACATCTCACGATCGAATAAATAATGCAAAACGCACATCAGCAAAGACCTGAATTATGTATAAACTCTTTACTAAAGAACGTACCAAACTCTTCAATATCAATCCATTTCAAAAGATGCTTCCAAGGTACAATTGCATTCAAAGATCTGAATTCAAGTCACTCTTATTGGCTGCATCAGAGAATCAGCATTACAGTACAACACAACATTGAACAATGGATGAATCTTTCACATCCGTTGGATGTGCGAAGAGATACTCAGTGCTGGACGTTCCAAATCCCATCAATAATCCGTGCCAGCTCATCTGCACAAACAAACAAATAAACAAGGAGTATGTGCAGGAAGGAACTGCAGATGCTGGTGTACACCGAAGATAAGCACAAAGTGCTGGAGTAACTCAGCGGGACAGGCAACATCTCTGGGGAGAAGGAATGGGTGACGTTTGGGTCGAGACCCTTCTTCAGGGGTCAATAAAATGACCTTGACTTTATACGTTTATGGTTTATTTCAAATGTCAGAATCCTGGTGGGATGTCCTTGTCCTGGTCATGGTGTGAATGTGGAACCCTTTAGTCAGAGGGTGGTGAATCTGTGGGATTCCTATAACCTCATGAACCTGTTCATCCCGAGAGGGGTCGAGGTGGTGAGGAAGGGATGAAGAACAAGTTGAGAATGTAGGAAGAGTTCTAAGGGATGGGCTTTGGTAAAAAGGTAGTACTGAAGAAATTAAATGGAATGAAATGGTGACAAAGTGTGTCTACCAGACCAGATGACCTGTGTACCAGGAGGTTTGGAAGCTGGAGAAGCACTGTTTGTCATCTGATGGAAGTCCATACAATGTTGAACAGTTCCCAGACCCAGGGTGGCACGGTGGTGCAGTGGGTAGAGCTGCTGCCTCACGGCGTCAGAGACCACAGTTCGATCCTGACTAGGGGGCTGTCTGTACGGAGTTTGTACGTTCTCCCTGTGACCGCGTGGGAGAACGTACAGGTTTGTAGGTTAATTGGCTTCAGTAAATTTGTAAATTGTCCCTAGTGTGTAGGATAGTGCTAGTGTACGGGGTGATCGCTGGTGCCTGGTGTAATAGTTCTGGGAGTAACAGTCCTTCGAGTAATAGTGTCCGGAGCAACAGTCCCTGGAATAACAGTCCCTGGAGTAATAATGCTTGGAGTAACAATGCCTGGAGTAACAGTGTTTGGAATAACAATCCCAGGAGTAAAAGTCCCTGGAGTAACGGTATCTGGAGTGACAGTGTCTGTAGTAACGGTATCTGGAGTGACTGTCCAAAATAACAGTGTCGGGTAACAGTACTTGGAGTAATAATGCCTGTAGTAACAGTCCGTATCGTAAAGTGCCATTAGTAACAGTGCCTGGAATAAGTGCTAGGAGTAACTGTGGCTAGAGTAACGGTGTATGTAGTAACAGTCCCTGGAGTAAGTGCTTGGAGTAACAGTGGTTGGTGTAACAGTCCATGGAGTAACAGTCCCTGGAGTAACAGTGCTTGGAGTAAGTGTATGTAGTAACAGTGCCTGGTGTAACAGCATCCGCAGTAACAGTGCTTGAAGTAACAGTGCTTGGAGTAACAGTCGCTAGAGTAACAGTCTGGAGTGACTGTGCTTGGAGTAACAGCGCTTGAAGTAACAGTCTCTGGAGTGATAGTCTGGAGTAACTGCGCTTGAAGTAACTGCACTTGGAGTAACAGCGGTTGGAGTAACAGCGGTTGGAGTAACAGTGTCCGGAGTAACAGTGACCAGAGTAACAGTGCTTGGAGTAACATTCCGGAAAGGTTTCGAGGGATATGAGTCTAACCTGGGCAAATGGGACCAGATTAGATCTTGGTCAGCATGGGTGAAATTGGGCCGAAGGACCTCTTTCTGCACTGTATGACTCTGTGACTCTAATTGGTGGACAAGACAAGGGAGGAACCGCAGTAAGTAAACTACAGGCAAGAAAGCATCTCAATAAATATAAGCAAGACTTGATCAAGCCTTGGTGGACAAGGCTGGTCGGAACGAATTCAAGGTCAAAGCCCTTGTGTTGAGTTCATTGAGTTAATCTAATGCCATAGTTGGGAAAGGATTATAGTCCAACTGAGATGGAAGGAATGGTAGTATAGTGTTAGGCTACTGGACTAATAAATGCAGGGCTAACGATCTGATAGATATCCGTTCAAATCCCATCGTGGTGGCTGGATTATTACAACCTGATTAATTAAATAAGAGCTTACTGTTGGCACTGATGGTCTCAAAACCTTGTCAGTCATGGAGGGAAGGGAATGTACTGATTGGACCCAGGTCTGGTTCAAGACTAGGAATGATTGGACCAACAGCTCATTCTGAGGGGATTCAGGAATGGCTAATAATCGCCTTCTCCACACATTCCGTGAGTGAATAAATAAAACAGAACCATCTACGCTGCAGCAGGAGGCCGTGAGGCCCATCCTGTCCATACGAGCTGCCACAGTTAATCCCGCTTTGGTCTATTGGCCTTGTTGGTGGTGGCATCTCATGTGCCCAGTGAGTCCCAGTCCCCCATCGGACTGGGGTAGGGGTGGGTGGGAAATCGCCCAATGCCCTTTGTCTTGGCACAAGGTAGTTGGGGGTGTAAGAACCCCAATCTATTGTGATGGTCTCTCCCCTCCAAACAGAAAGAGAGTGTGCGTGCAGTCTCAGGATGGGATCGTCATTCCCTCCGGAGTAGTACCCCAGCTCGTAGTGAGGGGTAACTTTGGGTAAAGCACCTTTCGAGCCTTCTGCTGGCTCGAGCCCTGGTTTAAACTGCAGAGGAAGCAGACCAATGTTTTGGAACCCCAAACAACCCTCTCTAAATCATTGGCTAAACTGTATCAAATGGTGTGACCAATTCCACTGGAGATGCCAATACCCACTGGTCTAGACAATAGACAATAGACAATAGGTGCAGGAGGAGGCCATTCGAGCCAGCACCGCCATTCAATGTGATCATGGCTGATCATTCTCAATCAGTAACCCATTCCTGCCTTCTCCCCATACCCCCTGACTCCGCTATCCTTAAGAGCTCTATCTAGCTCTCTCTTGAATGCATTCAGAGAATTGGCCTCCACTGCCTTCTGAGGCAGAGAATGACTTCACTGCCCTCCCAGGACTCAAGAAGGGAGGGGGGGGGGGCAAAAGTGTAGCTCACCACCATTTCCCGCCCCAAGAGGTCTCCAGGGATTGGCAAATGGTCTGAGGGGATAATGGAGGGCTTGACCGACCTTCAACTGACAATCAAACGTCATGGAGCTCAGGCGTCTTCCAATTGGCGCAGAGGGAGCGCTGTGTTGCCACGGAGGGCCGTCTATAGCGGGAAGGGGGCAGTGGTGGCAGGGCCCCCCTGGTCTTGGTCGCCAAGCCTTGGCTACCATGGCGAGACATGGTGGTGATAAAGGGTCGTGAGGGAAAGGGCCAGCACTGTGGGTTGGTTCAAACAGTTGGAATTAAATAGCTTTTTGTTTTTACCGTTAACGTGGATGGGAATGTTATTAAAAAAAAATACATTTATAAACGTGGCCGTCCCTCACCCCTTGGATTTTACACACTCAGAGTCTTCATCTGTATGCAGTCCTCCCTTAGCACCATCAGCTCCATGTTCAAGTACTGGGATTTTTTGGAGGACAAGGGAGTGTCTAGAGTGACCGAGCGGGCGATGTCGGTCGACTTGGAGCTGGTGAAGAACTTGAGGAGCGGAGCCAGCCCCCTGGTCACGTCACTGCGGGCTCCCTCGTTGACCAGGCAGTAGAGTATAGGGTCCGCCACGCAGTTGAGGCTGGTGAGAGCCAACGAGACATGGTAGGCCATGAAAATGTTCTCCTCAAAGCTGCATCGCTTCGGGCTGCTAAGGTAGACCATGCTCCGGAGCAGCAGGATCAGGTGGTACGGGGCAAAGCACAGCAGCAAGATGACGATGAGGCTGAGGGCTAACCTCTTGATCTTCACCTTCTCCCCCTGCTCCGTCGACAGGTTACTCTTCACCGCCTTGAGGATGCCCTGGTAGGAGAAGAGCATGAGGACCCAAGGGAAGAGGAAACCAATGAAGACCCTGTAGAGGTTCATTTGGGCCACCCACGTCTCCATGGGGTACTTCTCGAAGCAGAAGGTGTGGTTGAAGCGATCCTCAAAGAGCTCGTTGTGAAAGAGTGGTGCCGAGTTGGCACCGATCTCGATGGTCCACACCACAGCGCTGGTGATGACTGCCGTCTTCACCCGCCGGATCTTGGCGAACCTCAGGGGGTGTGCCACAGCCAGGTAGCGGTCCACCGAGATGCAACTGAGGAAGGCGATGCTGATGTAAATGTTGGTGTAGAGGATGAACCCAAAGAGTTTGCAGGACTGCGGTCCGAGGATCCAATTGTCCTGGTGCAAGAAATAGTTGATCCAAGGGGGCAGGGTGGCGATGTAGACGAGGTCAGAGATGGACAGGTTGAGAAGGTAGACGCCCAGCTCGTTCTTCTGCTTGATCTGGAGGTACGCTGCCCACAGAGCCAGGCAGTTGGTCGGGAGCCCGATCACAATGACGAAGATGTACAAGGTGGGCGGAAAGAGACTGTCCAGTCTGGAGTCAACGCGACAGCTGTCATCGCTTATGTTACCCATTTTACCCTCTCTGCTCAAGAAGCCCCGATCTCGCAACCTCCGAAAGGGGGGAAACCCATCGCCTGGATCCTATCAACGCCCAAGAGCCAACAACCGCGATCAGAAGAAGCAGCCGGTTCAAGATATTCCATTGACCATTGGCGATTTCCCTGCGGTGGCCGACTCTCTCTCTCCTCGCGGCGTCGCCCTTGCCTTCTCTTGCACGTTCGATTGCAGGGTCTTTGCGTCGGTCACCTGGGCTTTGAGCAGTGCTGCTTATTCCTGAAAAATAATTAAAGAAACATCATTTAATTTTTGTAACGTTACAAAATAATAGGGGAGCGTGGTGTTGCAGCGGTAGAGTTGCTGCCTCGCAGCGCCAGAGAACCCGGGTTCCATCCTGACCACGGGTGCTGTTTATACGGAGTTTGTACGTTCTCCACGTGACCGCATCGGTTTTCTTTGGTTTCCTCCCATTCTCCAAAGACATACAGGTATGTTGGTTAATTGGCTTGGTGTATGTATAAATTGTCCCTAGTGTGTGTAGGATAGTGTTGGTGTGCTAGGATCGCCGGTTGGCGCGGACTCGGTGGGCCGAAGGGCCTGTTTACGCGCTGTATCGCTAAAGTAAACTAAACTCATAGGTGGACACAGGTGAGGGGGGTTTTGATTAGCAGATGGTTGGAACAAAGGCCAGAGATTAAAACTGACGGCTTGATGAGTTGGAATTGTGAAGTCAGAGGAAGGATTGTGTGTGGAGGGGAGAGGAGAGGAGAAGGGGAGAAATAGTTCAGCTCAGAACCTGGTCTGAAGATGGGTTCTGACCCGAAACAACACCAATTCCTTTTCTCCAGAGATGCTGCCTGACCCATTGAGTTACACCAGCACTTGGTGTCTATCTTTGGTATAAACCAGCATCTGCACATTGGGAAAGGCAGAGTAGACTTGATGGGCCGAATGGCCTAATTCTGCTTCTATGACTTACGAAATGTTCTCCAGAGATGCTGCCTTGACCCGCTAAGTTACTCCAGCACTCTGTGTCTTTTGTTTTCAGTAAACCAGCATCTGCAGGTCCTTGTTTTCCCATATCTTGCAGCTTTGTCAATGTGCATCAATCCATGGGCAGCAGCCTGTGAGTTGGAGACACCCCCATCTTGACGCTAGCCTGCCCTTATGTTGACTGAAGGTGAAGTCACTGTTGTCTCCACACCGGCCCCCATCCTGGTGCCAGCTTCTCCGGCGCGGTGGACTCCAGCCCCTGCGTCCTTCGCAAGTCAGCAGGCTCTGCATTCCTGACCTCTAATTGTCCATGTCGAGGTGCTTGCTGCACTTGCACACAGCCTGCATCTTCTGCAGGGAATGCTGCCCATCTGATCTTGCCTGCTCACAAGTCCTGCAGCTCCGCCGATGCCCCACCAAGGCAATCACGCACCCGGAGGGTCTCTCTCCCTGAAGGTCGTGCAGTCGGCCGCTGTGATCTCAGCCGACGTGGGACCTCCCCCGGCCGTAGGATCTTGCTCTGCTATCGGCGGCCAAATGGATACCAAGCTCCCCAGTGTGTGACTGCGAATGTTCATAATCCATCGCAGCAGAACTAGGCCATTCGGCCCATCGAGTCTACCCTGCCATTCAATCGTGGCTGATCTATTTTGTTTCCTTCTCAACCCAATTCCCCTGCCTTCATAAGTTTATAAGTTATAGGAGCGGAATTAGGCCATTCGGCCCATCGAGTCTACTCCGCCACTCAATCATGCGTGATTGATCTCTCCCTCCTAACCCCATTCTCCTGCCTTCTTCCCATAACCCCTGACACCCATACTAATCAAGAGCCCGTCAATCTCTGCTTTAAAATATCTTGGCCTCCAAAACCGACTGAAGCAATGAATTCCACAGATTCACCACCTTCTGGCTAAAGAAATTCCTCCTTATCTCCTTTCTAAAGGTACGTCCTTTTATTCTGAGGCTGTGCCCTCTGGTCCTAGACTCTCCCACCAGTAGAAATATCCTCCCCACGTCCACTCTATCCAGGCCTTTCACTATTCGGGAAGTTTCAATGAGGTCCCCCCTCATCCTCTAAAGAGAGTACAGGCCCAGTGCCGACAAACACTCACTCATCTCCTGGCTCATTCTAGTGAACCTCGTCTGGATCCTCTCCAGAGCCAGCACATCCTTCCTTAGATATGTGGCTTAAAACTGTCCACAATGCTCCAAATGCAGTCCGACCAGCGAACGTGTTCTGTTGTATCCCACTCAGTGGCTAATGGTGTGGGTTTAAATTATCTATGAGAATTCCATGCAATGTTCAGCAGGGAAAGGCTATTCAGCCCAAGTGCCCCATGCTATCCCCAATACTTATCATCCCACCCCTTCTTACTAATCTCCCTCTTGTGTATCCAGCTTACCCTAAAACCCATCTCTCAGGCCACATATGGAGTGTAGCGACATTTCCGGTCGCCTCATGACAGGAAGGATGTGGAAGCTTTGGAGAAGGTGCAGAAGAGATTATCAGAATGCTGCTTGGATTAGCTGCAAGGAGAGGTTGGACAAACGGCAGGGTTTAGGGTTGAGAGATGGGGTGTGGAAACAGGCTGTTTGGTCCACCGAGTCCACGCCGACCACTGACCACACATAGAAACACAGAAGTTAGCGCCAGTCAGTCAGCGGAAATTTACAGAGGGCCAATTAATCTACAAACCTGCACGTCTTTGGGAAGTGGGAGGAAACCGGAGCAACTGGAGAAAACTTACATGGTCACAGAGAGAACTGTGCAACCTCCGTACAGACAGCACCCGCAGTCAGGATGGAACCCGGGTCTCTGGCACTGCAAGCGCTGTGAGGCAGCAACTCTACCGCTGCGCCACGACCATCTTTGAACTCACTCCAATTCCAAGTACATTGGACTCTAACCGCCAAATTGGACATTTAATTCGAGGAATTAACGTCCAACTTGATTCCAACCAAACTTGGTGACGAAGACCACCCATCCCAATTTTCCAACCATCTTCTGAAGTCAAGCGCTGGGTCAGAGACGGAATGGAGATCAAACGTTGTTTGTTGGCCCCAACAAATCTGTGCGGCCAAGACACGCAAATTCCACCGTTCCCCAGAGATTGACTTTCCCTGAACTCGTAAAGTCTTCCCATGGTTGAAATGAATTGTGCCAAGTTCTCACCCTCAAGACTACAGCTCCGACTTCTGATCTGATCTTCAACGTAATGGGTAGGTCTCGGACCTGAGTGCCTTTGCTGTGACCAAAGATAATAGAGCAGAGCAAGATAGACCACTCGACCCTAAAAACTGAAGTACGTCACGGCGGCCATTTTAGTAGGCAGAAACTTGCAGAAACATTTACAAAGAAACATAACAAAAATCTGTGCATTGACAGATGAGATATATTCAGCATTTTTATGGTATCTTCACACACACTGTTCCCCCACAACACTGATTACACTGCGAGAGGCAGAGCGAATGGCGGGGTTTGCTTACTAAAATGGCGGACGTCACGCTCCTTTGCATACTACACTTCAGTACAGGTGATTTCAACGGAGTGGTTCATCTTGCTCCTCTGGTATCTTTGGCTGTGACTGCCACCTTTATTACCCCCTGTAGGAAGGAACTGCAGATGCACCAAAGATAAACATAAGGCTTGGAGGGATACGGACCAAACACAGGCAGGTAGGACTAGTGTAGCTGGGACGTGTTGGCTGGTGCGGGCAAGTTGGGCTGAAGTTTCCACACTGTATCACTCTATGACTCTCTGCCTTCCAGTAACATTGTACATGATGAGAGAATTTCTCCAAAGCCAAAAATAGCAGTACTGGAACTCACATCATCAAAGATCTGACTCACTGCTTGCATGTTGGGACATTTGATTAGAAGGAAGGAAGGAGAAGAATGTAACTACAATTATCTTCCACTGTTCATTGTCGGGACATTTCACACTGCCTCCCACCGGTAAACGTCTGCATTGGTGAGGTTTCCTTCCTGTAATTCTTCCTGAAGCCGATATCCAACGTCATGTCCTCAGCTGGTACACACAAGATGCTGGAGTAACTCAGCGGGTCAGGCAGCATCTCTGGAGAGATGGAATGGGTGACGTTTCACAGAGTGCTGGAGTAACTCAGCGGGTCAGGCAGCATCTCTGGAAAGATGGAATGGGTGACGTTTCACAGAGTGCTGGAGTAACGCAGCGGGTCAGGCAGCATCTCTGGAGAGAAGGAAAGGGTGACGTTTCGGGTTGAGACCTTTCTTCAGACTGATGTCGAGAGGGGGCGGGACATTGGAACTGCTGATGCTGGTTTGCACCGAAGATGGACACAAAATGCTGGAGTAACTCAGTGTATAGATACATGATAAGGGAATAACATTTAGTGCAAGGTAAAGCTAGTAAAGTCCGATCAAGGATAGTCCGAGGGTGCCAATGAGGTAGTTCAGCACTGCTCTCTGGTTGTGGTAGGATGGTTCAGTTGCCTGATAACAGCTGGGAAGAAACTGTCCCTGAATCTGGAGGTGTGCGTTTTCACACTTCTGTACCTCTTGTCTGATGGGAGAGGGGAGAAGAGGGAGTGACCGGGGTGAGACTGATCCTTGATGATGCTGCTGGCCTTGCCGAGGCAGCGTGAGGTGGAGGTGGAGTCGATGGAAAGATGAAGGGACAAAGTCCAGTAAAGTCCCATCAAAGATAGTCCAAGGCTCACAAATGATGTGATAGTAGTTTAGGGCAGCTCTGTGGCGTAGTGGGATGATTCAGTTGCCTGATAACAGCTGAGAAGAAACCGTCCTGATGACTGACATATTTAATTAGGAGCTGTGGGAAAATGTAACTGATAGAAGAGCTCAACAGGCCCGAACAGGTATAAATACAGGAAGCAGTCACCAACATCCTTATCATTATTATGGTTTATACGTCTTTGCATCTGTCAACCTACGTTGCTAACAGCCGATTGTCAGGTCAGACATGGAAAAAACTGTTCTAACTTTCCCACCACAATGTTGTCCAGTCAAAGGTACTCCCCTTTCTATTGGGCCACTGATATATCCCAGTATACGGGGAAGGCCAAAGGCACTATCCTGGAATTCTGGATAAAACCTGGAATCAGCATACCTGACCCAGAAAGCAGGCTGTAGGAAGCTAATGCATATTGACCGAAGATAGACCCAAAAAGCTGGAGTAACTCAGCGGGTCAGGCAGCAGCTCTGGAGAGAAGGAATGGGTGACGTTTCACAGAGTGCTGGAGTAACTCAGCGGGTCAGGCAGCAGCTCTGGAGAGATGGAATGGGTGACGTTTCACAGAGTGCTGGAGTAACTCAGCGGGTCAGGCAGCAGCTCTGGAGAGAAGGAATGGGTGACGTTTCACAGAGTGCTGGAGTAACTCAGCGGGTCAGGCAGCAGCTCTGGAGAGATGGAATGGGTGACGTTTCACAGAGTGCTGGAGTAACTCAGCGGGTCAGGCAGCAGCTCTGGAGAGAAGGAATGGGTTGACAGAAGAAGGAGGGTCTCGACCCCAAACGTCACCCATTCCTTCGCTCCAGAGATGCTGACTGTCCCGCAGAGTTACTCCAACTTTTTTTGTGTTTATCTTACTAATCATGGCTTGTACGTTCTCATCTAAATCATTGACATACTGCAGATGACAAATTCTCATTTGAACTTGAAGTGTTACTGTAACTTTTTTTATATGTAAGGGTAGCAAAGCTGTACATAGTATTGTGGTGAGGTCTTACTAACACCCTGTACAATTGAAACCAAAACCTCCTTATTTTTAAAATTCCAATCTGTTTGCAATAAAGGGCAAAATGCCGATTGTTCTCTTAAATACTTGCCGGACCTGCCTGCTAACTTTCTGTGATTCATGTACTTGGAACATATGGATCACGATGAACTGAACTCACTTGAACTTGTCTACACTGAGATAACAATCAGCCTTCCACACCTCTCACCAAACCGCACGACCTCACCCTCCCCCACTCTGCCTTTCGGTGAATGGTCATTAGGGTGGTACAGTGCGCAGCGGGTAGAGCTGCTGCCTCACAGCGCCAGAGTTCCGGGTTCAATCCTGATTACGGGCGCTGTCTTTACGGAGTTTGTATGTTCTCCCCGTGCCCTGCGTGGGTTTTCTCCGGGCGCTCTGGTTTCCTCCCACATCTCAAAGACGTGCAGGTTTGTAGGTTAATTGGCTTTGCTAAATTGTCCCCAGTGTGTGCGATAGAACTGGAGTTCTAGGTGATCGCTGGTCGGCGCGGATTCAGTGGGCCGAAGGGTGCTGTCTCTCTAAACTAAACTAAACTAAACTAAACTAAACTAAACTAAACTAAACTAAACTAAACTAAACTAAACTAAACTAAACTAAACTAAACTAAACTAATGTTCATCACTTGCCAGCCGACTGCCCACTGACTCAATCTAACTGTCCTGTTGCAGAAACACAGTGCCCTTATCATAGAAACATAAAAAATAGGTGCAGGAGTAAGCCATTCGGCCCTTTGAGCCAGCACCGCCAATCAATATGATCATGGCTGATCATCCAAAATCAGTACCCCGTTCCTGCTTTCTCCCCATATCCCTTGATTCTGTTAGCCCTAAGAGCTGAATCTAACTCTCTCTTGAAAACATCCAGTGAATTGGCCTCCACTGCCTTCTGTGGCGGAGAATTCCACAGATTCACAACTCTCTGGGTGAAAAGATTTTTCCTCATCTCAGTCGTAAATGGCCGACCCCTTTATTCTTACCACTACAGGCACTTCCTCCTGTTTTCGTATCGTCAGCAAATTCGGAATCCGCGCATACTTTTCCTTCCTGCAGGTCATTAATGCAAACAGTGAAGAATCACTCGCTGAGAACTGATCCCTGAGGTGACCTCCGTACAGTAGGAAAACGATCTATTTATTCCAACTCCCTGTTTTCTACGAGAGGATTCAGTGGCGCAGCGGGTAGAGCTGCTGCCTCACAGCGCCAGAGACCCACGTTGGATCCTGACCTCGGGTGCTGTCTGTACGGAGTTTGCACGTTCTTCCTGCATGGGTTTCCTCCCAGACTCCACACATGTGCAGGTGGGTAGGTTAATTGGCTTCTGTAAATTGCCCCTCTTGTGTAGGATGCAAAAACTGGAATAACGTAGAACTAGCGAATGGGTGATTGTTGATTGGCACAGACTCGGTGGGGGAAAAGGGCCTGTTTCCATGCTTTATGTCCAGACTAAACTAAGGTAATATTTCAATAGATTCGAATACACTTTCATCAAAGCCATGGGCTTTTCAAAATTATGCAACAACCTCTTAAGTGCACTTTATCAAACTTGTATCTAAATACACGTCCCCCAACATCAACTTTCCCAAACACATCCTCAACGAATTCTAGCTAATCTGACAAAATGATTGATCTTACATGAAACCACGCTGACGAGGATCGATTAGATTCACTTTCTGAAATGATTAGTTATGTCGGGCGTGTAATGGTAGAGTTGCTGCCTCACAGCGCCAGAAACCTGGGTTCAATCCAGACCACGGGTGCTGTCTGTACGGAGTTTGTACGTTCTCCCCGTGACCTGCGTGGCTTTTCTCCGACATCTTCGCTTTCCTCCCACACTCCAAAGACGTGCAGGTTTGTAGGTTAATTGGCTTCGGTAAAAATTGTGTTAATGTGCGGGGATCGCTGGTCGGTGCAGACTCAGTGGGCCGAAGAGCCTGTTTCTGCACTGTATCTCGAAAGTACACTAAACTAAACTAAACATAGAATCACTCTTTGAGTATTGACTCTAGCGTCATGCCAATAATCATGGTTAAACTAACTGACCTATCCATGTTCTCCAGAGATGTTGCTGGAACTGCTGAGTTTCTCTAGCCGCTTGTGTCCTTTTAGAAACATAGAAACATAGAAAATAGGTGCAGGAATAGGCCATTCGGCTCTTTGGGCCAGCACCGCCATTCAATGTGATCATGGCTGATGATCCAAAATCAGTATCCTGTTCCTGCCTTCTCCCCATATCCCTTGATTCCGTTAGCCCTACGAGCGATATCTAATTCTCGCTTGAATACATCAACTTATTTTTGACATAGTTCTATGGCTTCTGATTTTGTACTCTTTTAAACAAGGGAAATGCATTAGTTGGTTTCCTAATCTCCTGATACCATCCAGCAATTCAAAAAATCAATCAATGGCTCCATTATCTCTGCAGACACATCATTTAAAACCCTCTTGCACAGTTCATCTGGTCTTGAAGTCTTGTCTGTCTCTAACCCCCTGGGTTTCCTTAATACTTTATCCATTGTAATTGGGATTTTTATACGTTCTATCAGATTGAAATTAGCCTGCCTGATATCATACAGATATCAACGATATCTTCCACATCGAAAACTGATGGAAAAAATATGTTCAGGACATACATCAACATTCTATAGGAATGTGCATGGTTCGCTGGGAACTGGAGATGCTGGGTTATGAAAAAAAATGACACCAAGTGCTGGAGTAACTCAGCAGGACAGGCAGAATGTCTGGAGAGAAGGAATGGGCGACTTTTCGGGTCGAGACCCTTCTTCAGACCCATGCAGGTCACAGGAAGAACGTACAAACTCCATACAGACAGCGCCCGTATTCAGGATCGAACCGGGGTCTCTGGCGCTGTGAGGCAGCAACTCTATCGCTGCCCCACCAAGTTATTCTAGCACTAGGTGTTCCACACAAGTTCCTTGTGTCTCCACTCTTAAACTTGACTGGCTGTTTGTTTTAACAAGGTACCCTTGAGTGTCAAGTCTTGAACCAATTAACAATGCGTTTCCCAATGACTTGCCCATTTATTCCATCGGTGGATAAGGTGCTGTGCACATGGCAGCCAGCCAACAGTCACTTGTACTTCTCTTTATTTTCACTTTTAATTTCATTTTAATTTCAAGTTTTCGTGTACCTTGTTGTGTGTCGTGACTGTTGGCAGACCAATCTCCCTCAGGGAATGAATAAAGTTCTATCGTATCGTATCGTATCATATAGAAACATAGAAACATAGAAAATAGGTGCAGGAGGAGGCCATTCGGCCCTTCAAGCCAGCACCGCCATTCATTGTGATCATGGCTGATCGTCCCCAATCAATAACCCGTGCCTGCCTTCTCCCCATATCCTTTGATTCCACTAGCCCCTAGAGCTCTATCTAACTCTCTTAAATCCATCCAGTGATTTGGCTTCCACTGCCCTCTGTGGCAGAGACTTCCATCGTATCGTAATGTATTGTATCATATCGTATCATATCGTTTAATCATTCTGGGTGATGTAACATTTGCATCCGTCATTTTGGGTCAACTTTCACAGAGTCACAATGTCAATGGATTGCCTAGCAGATAAACGACCCCTCTCGGGCTACTGTTTAGTTAAGGATTATTGTCACGTGTACCGAGCTACAGTGAAAAACTTCTGTTTACATGCTATCCAGTCAAAGAAAAGACTGTACGTGATTACAACAAGCCGTGCACAGATAAAGGATAAAAGACACAACGTTTAGTGCAAGGGTATAATATTGAAGTCTGATCAAGTCCGATTAAAGATAACGTAAATCTCCCCAATGAGGTACATGGGAGGTCTGGACCACACTCTAGCTGACGAGACATGCCTCACAGAAAACAGCTGGGAAGAAACTGTCCCTAAATCTGGAGCAGTGCATTTTCATACTCATGTCTCATGGGAGAGTGGAGTAGAGGGAGTGAGATTGGACCTTGTTTATGTTGGTGGCCTTAGAGTCATACAACATGGAAACATGGCCTTCAGTCCAACTTGCCCACGCCGACCAACATGCCCCATCTACACTATCCCCACTTGCCTGCATTTGGCCCGTATTCCTCTAAATTCCTTCGAAATTCTGAGAAACAATCTTCTCAAATACCAGGAAGCAGTAAAGTCTGCTAGAGCACAATACTTCTCCGACCTTATTTCCAAAAACTCTCATAACTCCAAGGTCCTATTTAGAACAATTACCTCTGTCATATGTCCCGCCCCCAGTACCAGCTTAGTTGGGTCCCCTGCTAAGTGCGAAGAATTCGCTAAATTTTTCACCAACAAAGTTGAGAATATTAGAATGAACATTTCCCCTCCCACCCGTGACCTAGCTGTCTCACTAGTCTGTTCATCTAAATTGGACTGCTTCCAACCCGTCACTCTATCCTCCCTTGCAAAGCTTGTCTCCGCTATAAAACCTGCAACCTGCCCCCTTGATCCAGCCCCCACTGCCCTTCTGAAGGATGTCATTGCAATAGCCGGTCCCAGCATCCTCTCTATTATCAACAGTTCTCTGGCCACTGGCACTGTTCCAACCAGTTTCAAGCACGCGGTGGTCCAGCCCCTACTGAAAAAACCTAACCTAGACCCCACCTTGCCTAGCAACTACAGACCCATTTCCAAACTGCCATTCCTGTCAAAAGTCCATGAAAAGGCAATCCTAAACCAATTAGTGCCCTACCTGCACCAAAACACCATCCTGGAAAGTTTCCAGTCAGGTTTCAGAGCCCACCACAGCACAGAGTCTGCCTTGTTGAAGGTACACAACGACCTGCTTCTCGCCATCGACACCGGCGACTGTGCAATCCTGCCCCTTCTCGACCTCAGCGCAGCGTTCGATACAGTGGACCACACCATCCTTATTGACCGTCTCCGGTACACGGTTGGCATTGATGGCACTGCCCTGAGCTGGTTCGCTTCGTACCTCAAAGATAGGAGTTTCGCCATCAACATAGGCAGTTATTCCTCTGCTCCAGCTAGCCTCTCCAGCGGAGTTCCACAAGGCTCCATCCTAGGCCCCATTCTCTTCTCTCTGTACATGCTCCCCCTTGGCCAAATCATTCAAAGGCACGGCATTTCTTTCCACTGCTATGCCGATGACACACAGCTTTACCTCCCCCTGAAACCCAACAACCAGTCAAATTTAAACAGCCTCTCACACTGCCTTGAGGACATAAAATGTTGGATGGCACAGAACTTCCTCCAATTAAATGAGAGCAAGTCTGAGGTCATCCTATTCGGCCCCCCCGACTCCATCAAATTGATAACAGGCAGTCTTGGAAGCCTATCCTGCCTAGTCAAACCGCATGTCAAAAACCTCGGCATGATATTTGACTCTACATTAAAATTTGATAAGTAAGTCAACGCTGTGGTAAAAGCCAGCTTCTTCCAACTTCGAACCATAGCTAAAATCAAACCTTTCCTCCAATTCGTCGACACAGAAAAAATCATTCACGCTTTCATTTCCTCCCGCCTAGACTACTGCAACTCCCTATACACTGGGATCAGCCAATCTTCCCTGTCCCGCCTGCAACTGGTCCAAAACGCCGCAGCGAGACTCCTGACGGGTACCCGTAAAAGAGACCACATCACCCCGATTCTGGCCTCTCTCCACTGGCTCCCTGTACGGTACAGAATCAACTTCAAGCTCCTCCTATTCACGTATAAAGCCCTAAATGGACACTCCCCCCCTACATCAAAAATCTTCTAACCCCCCTCTCTAACTCCAGGTCCCTCAGATCGGCCGACTTGAAGCTATTCACTATCCCGCGGTCTAGGCTTAAACTCAGGGGTGACCGCGCTTTTGCGGTTGCAGCTCCTAGACTGTGGAACAGCATCCCTCTCCCCATCAGAACAGCCCCCTCCATCGACTCCTTTAAGTCCAGGCTCAAAACATATTTCTACTCCCTAGCGTTTGAGGCTCATTGAGGAGGCGCTGTGAACTGTTTGCGTGCTACTGTATGTTTTCATTTTTTTTCTATTGGAACCTAATCAAATGTACAGCACTTTGGTCAACGTGGGTTGTTTTAAATGTGCTATACAAATAAAATTGACTTGACTTGACTTGACTAAACCTGTCCTATCCATGTACCTGTCCAAACGTTTTTTAAATGTTGTGTTAAAAGATGGAGTCTGAAGAAGGGTCTCGACCCGAAACGTCACCATTCCTTCTCTCCAGAGATGCTGTCTGTCCCTCTGAGTTACTCCAGCATTTAGTGTCTCAATGAAAGGCAGGCCAATTTGTTGACCTAATTAATATTCTCTTCAATTTCCATTAACTATTCAATTTTTTTCCATGATGGCATTTTCTCTCCAACAGACCGAGGAACGATCTGACTTACGTTTAAGTTTAAATACTCAGCCGTCAAACTACAACATTTAAAACAACTTACTATGAACACTTCAACCTGTTTACATAGCCCGGTAAATGTTAAACAAATCATTCCCCAATGACCAGAAAATCATTTGCAAACGTACTCTAAAACAGCAGCGATTTTAGTTTAGTTTAGTTTAGAGATACAGCTCGGCAACAGGCCTTTTGCACCACCGAGTCCGCACCGACCAGCGATCCCCGCACATTAATATTGTCCAACACACACTAGGAACAATTTACACATACACCAAGCCAATTAACCTACAAACCTGTACGTCTTTGGATTGTGGGAGGAGACTGAAGATCTCGGAGAAAACCCACGCGGTCACGGGGAGAACGTACAAACTCCGTACAGACAGCACCCGTAGTCGGGATCAAACCCAGGTCTCCGGCGCTGCAAGCACTGTGAGGTAGCAACTCTAGCGCTGCACCGCCTTGCCGCTGGGGAGACCTATCCCCTCAGACCCTTGTGGGAGAGTCTAGGACTAGAGAACACAGCCTCAGAATTAAAGGACGTTTCTTTAGGAAGTTGAGGAGGAATTTCTAAGTCAGAGGGTGGTGAATCTGTGGAATTCTTTGAAACAGGTGTGGAGGCCAAATCAGTGGATATTTTTAAGGCAGAGATAGATAGACTCTTGATTAGTACGGGTGTTAGGGGTTATGGGGAGAAGGCAGGAGAATGGGGTTAGGAGGGAGAGATAGTTCAGCCATGATTGAATGGCAGAGTAGACTTGATGGGCCGAATGGCCTATTTCTGCTCCTCTCACTTATGACCTTATGCTCTTATCTCCCGGTTGCTAAAGAGTTTAAACTTCCCCTCCCATTCCCACACTAAACTTTCTGTCCTGGGCCTCCTCCACCGTCAGAGTGACGTCACACGCAAATTGGAGGAACAGCACCTCATATTTCACTTGGGCACCTTACAACCCAGCGGTATGATTAGATTTCTCTATCTTCAAGTAACCCTTGCATCCCCTCTCTCTCCACCCTCCCCCATCCCAGTTCTCTGTCTAGTTTTACTGGCCTCCTGATTAAATGTTACTGATTGTGCCTCGTTGTCACTTTCCCCAGCTAACAATGATCCATACTACATTTTCCTTGAACTTCGTCCCCTTTGATCCCTCGTTTTCACACCTTACCCTTCCATATCTCTAGGTCTCCCTCTCTCCTGACTCTCAGTCTGAAGAAGGGTCTTGACCCGAAATGTCACCCATTCCTTTTCTCCAGTCTGTCCCGCTGAGTTACTCCAGCTTTTTGTGCCTATCTTCAGTGTGAACTTTCTCTCTCTGGAAGATGTAAGGACAACAATAACATTCGGGGGGATGATATTCTCTGCCCCTTCTCTGCCCCGTGAGAATGTTTGGGAGCGGAGAGGACTCAGCCTTACCACCAAGCTGAAGGTCTACCGTGCCGTGGTACTCACCACTCTTCTCTATGCCAGTGAGACCTGGACTGTCTACAGCAGACATGCCAAACAGCTCAACCACTTTCACATCAGGTGGAAGGCTCCTTCACATCAGGTGGCAGGACAAAATTCCCAACACAGAGGTCTTGGAACGGGCCGGAATCCCCAGCGTCCACACCCTCCTACGGAAAGCCCAAGCCAGATGGGCAGGCCATGACGTCAGAATGCCCGAGAGTCGACTGCCAAAACAGCTTCTGTATGGAGAACTGTGTCAGGGCAAGCGCTCAGTAGGAGGACAGAAGAAACGGTTTAAGGACTGCCTCAAAGTGTCCCTCAAAGTCTTGGACATCAACCTCAGCACTTGGGAGTCTCTTGCTGTGGACCATCCAACCTGGCGTAGCAAGCTCACCACAGGAGCCCGTGCAGCAGAGAACAGACGCACTGCAGAGGCCCAGAGGAAACGCACCGCGCGCAAGGCACGGGCTACCTCCACTCCCACTGCAGCACCCATCCACTTGTGTCCTACGTGTGGGCGTGCCTTCCGGGCCCGGATTGGCCTCACCAGCCACTTCCGGACCCACAGTCATCAATCCTCCAACTGAAAGTGACGTCATGGTCATCTTCCAACCCGAAGGACGAACAACAACAAGACTGACCTGGCAAATTCACCCAGGCGAGAAAAAACATGCCTCGTACAGATTAGATTTCTATTGATTACAATAAAATGAAATGGGAAAGGAAATAACTGGAGCCATGGTCACGCATGCTGCTGGCGTGTTTGAGATGGAGGTCTGTTGATACTTACAGGAGCATTCCGATGAGATACCTCGGAAACCCAGAGACAGAGATGTCAGGGTTGTGTCGATGCTGTGATTTGTCCCGAGTGCAATGGGTTGATACAGATTGTTTTGCTTCATTCCTTTCACTTTGTGCCGTCTATATCAGTCGATCTGAAAGCTGTTCCGTTCACCACAACGCTCTTCCTCTGCTGGCCCAGGTGGATGCAGACACCGTTCGATCGTTACACTCTAGATTAACAGCTTTGTGCAGGGATCGCTCCAGTAGCTATCACATTGCGGCCGGCCTTAAAGGGGGTTTGCACCACTCTGCGTACCAACCAGAGGTAAAAACATAGGAACATCGAAGAGAGGAAGGAACTGCAGATGGTGGTTTAAACCGAAGACAGACACAAAAAGCTGGAGTAACTCAGCGGGACAGGCAGCGTCTCTGGAGAGAAGGAATGGGTGACGTTGTGGATCGAGACCCTTCTTCAGACTGGTGTAACCTTACCCTTCCATATCTCTGTGTCTCCCTCTCCCCTGACTTTCCGTCTGAAGAAGGGTCTCGACCCGAAACGTCACCCATTCCTTCTTTCCAGAGATGCTGCCTGTCCCGCTGAGTTACTCCAGCTTTTTGTGTCAATTTTCAATATAGAAAGTAGGTGCAGTAGGCCATTCAGCCATTCGAGCCAGCACCGCCATTCAATATTATCATGGTTGATCATTCTAAATCAGTACCCCGTTCCTGCTTTCTCCCCATATCCCTTGATTCCGTTAGGCGTAAAAGCTCTATCTAACTCTCTCTTGAAAACATCCAGTGAATTGGCCTCCACTGCCTTCTGCGGCAGAGAATTCCACAGATTCACAACTCTCTGGGTGAAAAGATTTTTCCTCATCTCAGTCCTAAATGGCCCACCCCTTGTTCTTAGACTGTGTGACCCCTGGTTGTGGACTCCCCCAACATCGGGAAAATATTTCCTGCATCTAGCCTGTTCCAATTGCTCAAGAATTTGACATGTTTCTACAAGGTCCCTGAGGGACAATGGGAGAATATCATTGAAACGTACCGAATAATGAAAGGCCTGGATAGAGTGGATGTGGAGAGGATGTTTCCACTAGTGGGAGAGTCTAGGACCAGAGGGCACAGCCTCAAAATAAAATGATGTACTTCAGAACGGAATGTGTAGGAAGGAACTGCAGATGCTAGTTTAAACCGAAGATAGACACAAAATGCCGGAGTAACTCAGCGGGACAGGCAGCATCTCTGGAGAGAAGGAGTAGGTGACGTTTCGGGTCGAGTCTGAAGTCTGAAGAAGGGTCTCGACCCGAAACATGGCTGCATTTTAGTCCCACGGTCCTGGTGTTTGGGCAGAGGGCAGGGAGTGGGGGAGGGTCGATCGGGAGGGTGGGATCTCCCTGTCGGTCTGCTCCTGGGCCTCATCAAGATGGCCGTTCGCGGGTCCAGGCAGTGGGCGGTTGATGGTCAAGCCAGAGTCGGCTGCCCGCCCCTATGTCCGTGCCCGCGTGTCCCTGCGGAGGGAACACGCACGCGGTGTCCACAGGCACTCTGGAGACCTTCCGTGAACGCCGGTCGCCGCGGGGGGGGGGGGGGGGGGGTCGAGAGCATTGTAGATAAAGATTGCACCATTGTACTGTAATGACTGCTTGTTATAATGTGACCATTGAAGGTTTATGTACCTTTGGTGCACTGTAATATGCAATTGTTGAGTATAGTCCTTGGAATGGAAAGGTGTGAGTGAGTGAGAGAGAGGGAGGTGTCAGGCGAACCCCCTCCCCCCTGCTATACACTCCCTCGATCTGTCACTGCGCACCTGATTAAATAGCAGATAACCCAAACATATCGTATTACTGCCTTTGCAAGCTAAGTGAAACTTTATACAGCAGGGAGGCAGAGAGAGCTGCACCTGAACAAGAGCCCGAGGGGACCGCAAGGTCAGATTGGTGCTCGTTTGACACGCCCATCAGGACCACCAACTCTGGGGAGTTGCAAATGTCACTCGGGTCAAAAAAACCACAGAGCCAGCCGTATCCCAACTGTCCCGTCAAGGAAAGGCGATGAAACGTTTCCGTTATTCCTTCATTCTATCCCGATCGCCTTCCATACGAGTGGCGGCACGGTGGCGCAGTGGGTAGAGCTGCCGCCTCACAGCGCCAGAGACCCGGGTTCCATCCTGACTACGGGTGCTGTCTGTACGGAGTTTGCACGTTCTCCCCGTGACCTGCGTGGGTTTTCCCCGGGTGCTCCGGTTTCCTCCCACACACCAAAGATGAACAGGTTTGTAGGCTAAATGTGCAGGAAGGAACTGCAGATGCTGGTTTAAACCGAAGATAGACACAAATCCAGAACCAGGGGCCACAGTTTAAGAATAAGGGGTAGGCCATTTAGAACGGAGATGAGGAAAACCTTTTCAGTCAGAGAGTTGTGAATCTGTGGAATTCTCTGCCTCAGAAGGCAGTGGAGGCCAATTCTCTGAGTGCATTCAAGAGAGAGCTAGATAGAGCTCTTAAGGATAGCGGAGTCAGGGGGTATGGGGAGAAGGCAGGAACGGGGTACTGATTGAGAATGATCAGCCATGATCACATTGAATGGCGGTGCTGTCTCGAAGGGCCGAATGGCCTCCTCCTGCACCTATTGTCTATTGTCTATTGTAAAAAGCTGAGTCGGAAGAAGGGTCTCAACCCAGGGGAGGGCCTGCAAGCTTCCGACGTCCACGCGGCCCACGCCCGAAGCCTCCGGAGCCTCCGAAGGCAGCCAGCTCGGCAGATGGTAAGTCCGGTCCGCGGGCTCTGTGGTCCCAAGAACCCAGGTGGTCCCAGCTGGAGGCCGCCAGCTCCAGGTGTTTGGCCGATGGTAGGCCGCATCGGGAACGGAGACAGGGCCCAGAAAAAAGGTTTCATCTTCGTTCGGATCTCCCCCTTCTGTCGTAGGACAGACTGACTACCATTGCCCCCCCCCCCCCCAATCTTTGCACATCCCCAATCCTTTCCACTCGTCACTTTCATTTCATGTTTCATGTATTTTGTGTTTTATGACTGTGGGCAGATCAATTTCCCTCCTGGGATAAATAAAGTTCCATCGTATCGTGTCATAGAAACATCACCTATTCCTCGGTCTGTGTTCTTGCATATGGCAATAAAGTACCATTGAACCATTGAACACCAAAAGAAGGGCGGTCACGGTGGCGCAATGGTAGAGTTGCTGCCTTGCAGCGAATGCAGCACTGGAGACCCGGGTTCCATCCCAACTACGGGTGCTGTCTGTACGGAGTTTGTACGTTCTCCCCGTGACCTGCGTGGGTTTTCTCTGAGATCTTCGGTTTTCTCCCACACTCCAACGACGTGCAGGTTTGTAGGTTAATTGGCTTGGTAAATGTAAACATTGTCCCTAGTGGGTGTAGGATAGTGTTAATGTGCGGGGATCGCTGGTCGGCGCGGACCCGGTGGGCCGAAGGGCCTGTTTCCATGCTGTATCTCTAAACTAAACTAAACAGCACAGAAACATCAGTTCAGACGGTTCATTGAAGTGGGATTAGAACCAGCTCTTCAGTGAGCTAACAGGTGAGTTACAGGTGACACTTGCCCACCTGTCCCGCATTCTACAGGTAACGCAGAGTTCTGTTCCCTTAGCCACACCAGATCGAGACTCCTGATAATCACTGGCAGATCAGTTTATTGTTTTGGAACATTGTTTCAGCAAATGATAAGGACAAACAGAGGATCACAGCACTCTCAAAACTTAAATAAGGGCACTGTCTGCTGCTGACAGCTAATTCTAGAAAATTCCACTGTGGCTCCCACAAAAATAATCTTGGAGTCTCCCGACCAGAATCTCTTTCAAAGAGAGCGTCTAATCTTCATAAGTTCATTTTATAAGTGATAGGAGCAAAATTTGGGCATTCGGCCCGTCAAGACTACTCCGCCATTCAATCATGGCTGGTCTATCTCTTCCTCT
The DNA here is from genome assembly GCF_053455715.1 of Rhinoraja longicauda. Lineage (NCBI taxonomy): Eukaryota > Metazoa > Chordata > Chondrichthyes > Rajiformes > Arhynchobatidae > Rhinoraja > Rhinoraja longicauda. The sequence continues at coordinate 1,574,840 of NC_135993.1, forward strand.
TAACCCCATTCTTCTGCCGACTCCCCATTACCTCTGACACCTGTACTAATCAATAATCTATCTCTGCCTTGAAAATATCCATTGGCGGCCTCGACAGCCGTCTGTGGCAAAGGATTCCGCAGATTCACCACCCTCTGACTAAAGAAATTCCTTCTCATCTCTTTCCTGAGGGAACGTCCTTTATTTCTGTGGCTATGACCTCTAGACTCTCCCACTAGTGGAAACATCCTCTGCACATCCACTCTATCCAAGTCTTTCACTATTAGGTACGTTTCAATAAGGTCCCCCCTTATTCTTCCAAACTCCAGCGAGTACTCACTGGTTGAAGGGGACGCGATGGGACGAAGGGCCTGTTTTCGTGCTGTATCTCTACACTAAACATTCCTATCCTTGCACCTGCCCCATTTAGTCACAATTGCAAGACCTCACCAAGGCGTTCTGTAGCATTTACAACACATTCCAGAAACACTGAGCCGAGAATGAAATGCTTTAGGATATCCTGCTATTAAGGAAAACATTAAAGAGATTTGTCATTCTTCCTTTATCTGTGTGAAACAGCCTCACTACTGGCTAAATCCTTACTCGGCAGTGGTGATCTCCTGTTAAGGGGAAATAATTGTCTTTTGATCAGATTCTTTACTTTAGACTTTAGAGTTACAGTGCGGAAACAGGCCCTTCAGCCCACCGAGTCCATGTCGACCAGCCAACATGACACACTGAGGACAATTTACAGTTTTTATTGAAGCCAATTAGCCTACAAATTTAAGATAGACACAAAAAGCTGGAGTAACTCAGCAGGTCAGGCAGCACTTCTGGAGAAAAGGGATAGGTGATGTTGCGAGTCGAGACCCTTGTTCAGACCCATCTTATAGACAATAGACAATAGGTGCAGGAGGAGGCCATTTGGCCCTTCGAGCCAGCACCGCCATTCAATGTGATCATGGCTGATCATTCTCAATCAGTACCCTGTTCCTGCCTACTCCCCATACCCCCTGACTCCGCTATCCTTAAGAGCTCTATCTAGCTCTCTCTTGAATGCATTCAGAGAATTGGCTTCCACTGCCTTCTGAGGCAGAGAATTCCACACCTTCACCACTCTGACTGAAAAAGTTTTTCCTCATCTCAGTTCTAAATGGCCGACCCCTTATTCTTAAACTGTGGCCCCTTGTTCTGGACTCCCCCAACATTGGGAACATGTTTCCTGCCTCTAATGTGTCCAACCCCTTAATAATCTTATACGTTTCGATAAGATCCCCCCTCATCCTTCTAAATTCCAGTGTATACAAGCTCAATCGCTCCAGCCTTTCAACATACGACAGTCCCGGCATTCCGGGAATTAACCTAGTGAACCTACGCTGCACGCCCTCCATAGCAAGAATATCCTTCCTCAAATTTGGAGACCAAAACTGCACACAGTACTCCAGGTGCGGTCTCACCAGGGCCCGGTACAACTGTAGAAGGACCTCTTTGCTCCTATACTCAACTCCTCTTGTTACGAAGGCCAACATTCCATTGGCTTTCTTCACTGCCTGCTGTACCTGCATGCTTCCTTTCATTGACTGATGCACTAGGACACCCAGATCTCGTTGAACTCCCCCTCCTCCTAACTTGACACCATTCAGATAATAATCTGCCTTTCTATTCTTACTTCCAAAGTGAATAATCTCACACTTTGTGTCTACCCTTTTACAGTGCCGTTCCTCTGTCGAGTTGCTGTTGTAAACGGCAGGGTTTAATGTGTGCGGTCAACTTTGAGCAGGAAACTGAGCAGAGCTCACTCCAACCAACAGGGTGACAGGAAGCACATCGTGGTGGCAAACCTAGGCTGCACAGCTGCTAACGAAGATTAACCTGACACCATGCGATGGGGCAGAGCAAGGCCACTGAAGTGTGGGGTGAGTCCAGCGTTACAGTCCCTGTGCTCAGCTCAACAGCTCCACGTCTTGGCTGCAGTTCTGTGGATTGCATTAGCTTGTTAAATAAGAGGGTTAGCGGAGACTTGCCAAGGAATTCTTTATCACTCAGTGGGTGGCAGGCAATGGAACACAAGTGAAGACTTTCACAATATTTAAGAAATATCTGAACAACAGATACATCTTAACATAACAATATCAAATAAAATGAATCAATATTTTTTTCCATCAATATACCCCCCCCCCCCCCACTCTTCTGAAGAAGTCTGAAGAAGGGTCCCATCTCAGAATGTTATCGGTCTATTCCCTCCACAGATGCTGCCTGGCCCTTTGAGTTCCTCCGGCATCTTCAATGAATTCTTAATGGACATGAAGCAGTGGTCTAAGGAAGTTGAGAGTCTGGTTTAATTTAGTTTAGATCGAAGATAGACACAAAAAGCTGGAGTAACTCAGCGGGACAGGCAGCATCTCTGGAGAGAAGGAATGGGTGACGTTTCGGGTCGAGACCCTTCTTGAGACTAGTTTGGTTTAGTTTAGAGATAGAGCGCGGAAACAGGCCCTTCGGCCCACTGAGTCCATGCCGACCAGTAATCCCCGTACACACTAAGATTATCCTATACCCACTAGGAAGAATTAGTATTTATTCACAAAGTGCTGGAGTAACTCAGCAGGTCAGGCAGCATCTCTGGAGAGAAGGAATGGGTGACGTTTCGGGTCGAGACCCTTCTTCAGACTGAAGAATTAGTAATGGCTGAATTCTAAAAGTTGAATATATAATGATTATATACTGAATTTATGAAGAATTTATCATTTATAATTATAATAAGCACTCAAAGGAAACCCACGCAGGTAGAATGTACAAACTCTATACAGACAGCACCCGTGGTCAGGATCGAACCCGGGTCTCTGGCGCTGTGAGGCAGCAACTCTACCGCTGCACCACCATGCCACCCTAGTCTGCAGTTCCTTGTTTCTAACACATATCATCCTCTTCCCTGTAGTTGAGAAGCCATGCATGGTAGACACAAAAAGCCAGAGTAACAGGCACCATCTCCGGATAGAAGGAATGGGTGAAGTCTGAAGAGGGGTCTCGACCCAAAACGTCACCCATTCCTTCCCTCCAGAGATGCTGCCTGTTTCCCGCTGAGTTACTCTAGCTTTTTGTGCCTTTCTTCGGTTTAAACCAGCATCTGCAGTTCCTTCTTACATAAGCCATGGATGGTGCGTGCACAATTCTCAGCTGAGACCATCTGAATGTCTCACGCGTGGAATCCTGCCCATTTCCACATGTGTTTGGAAGGAGGCAGTGGTTCAGTTCAATAGATTCTCAGCTGAGGCCCATCCCAACAAAACTACACAATAACTCATTAAAGTTATGATCTTTTCCTGTGTCATCATTCAGTCTTTGGAGTTGGATGTCTTTGACAATCAAGTCTGTTTTTCAGCATTTTAAATAGGAACAGATTGTACCCAAATGCATTAGATGCAGCTTTTTTGATTTACAAAATTTGGCTCAACAGTGAATTCCAGCATTGTACTTTTTCTTATAAATCGAGCAATGGCGAAAATATTTTGATGGAAGATCATTGATCTGGCACATTAACTTTGTTTTTCTTTCCACACATGCTGCCTGACCTACTGAGTGTTTCCAGTATTTTTCCTTTCTGCTGCAGGCTTTAGAGTCCCAGGGCCTTAGAATCTTACATCACGGAAACAGGCCCTTCGGCCTAACTAGGCCATGCCAACCAATATGCCCCATCTAAGCTAGATTTAGTTTAATTTAGTTTAGACTGGAGTGACATACACCCACGAGATACAGTGGGTGTTAGACTGACATACACCCACGAGATACAGTGCGGAAACAGGCCCTTCGGCCCATCAAGTCCACGCCGACCATCGATCACCGGTTCACACCAGTTTAGGGTTGCCAACTGTCCCGTATTAGCCGGGACATTCCGTATTTTGGGCTAAATTATTTTTTCCCATACCTTGTCCCGTATTGGTAGGGTTGCCAACTTCCTCGCTCCCAAATAAGGGACAAAGGGTGACGTCACCGCCCCGCGCCCCACGTGACCTCACCCGGCCAGCGGCCACGTGCTCCCGCTCCACCAATGGCGGCCGCCATTGGTGGAGCGGGAGCACGTGGCCGCTGGCCGGGAGAGGTCACGCGGGGCGCGGGGCGGTGACGTCACCTTGTCCCGTATTTGGGAGTGAGGAAGTTGGCAACCCTAGACCAGTTCCATGTTATCCCACTTTCACACCCCTACACGCCAGGGGCAATTTGCCGAAGCCAATTAACCTCCAAACCTGCACGTCTTTGAAATGTGGGAGGAACCAGAGAACCCGGAGGAAACGCACGTGGTCCCAGGGAGAACGTACAAACTCCGTACAGGCAGTGCCCATAGTTAAAATTCCACACAGACAGTCAGGATGGAACCCCAGTCCCTGGTGTCGTAAACCATATTATCTTTGGTTGTAAGGCAGCAGCTCTACCACTTCGACACCGTGCCACCTCTGACATACACCCACGACCCTCTGCGTCACAGTTAAACCCTCAGGTTCCTATTACCTTCCCCTCTCACTTTCAACCCATGCCCATTAGTTCTTGATCCCCCCCTACCATAGGAATATGTCTAGGAAGTTGCTGGTTTAAACTGAAGATAGACACAAAAAACTGGAGTAACTCAGCGGGACAGGCAGCATCTCTGGAGAGAAGGAATGGGTGATGTTTCGGATCGAGACCCTTCTTCAGGAGTTCTCTCCAGAGATGCTGGGTGTACAGCATGAATGTACATAGTATTTTCAAGAGAGAGTTAGATTTAGCACTTTGGGCTAACGGAATCAAGGGATATGGGGGAGAAAACAGGAACGGGGTACTGATTCGGGATGCTCAGCCATGATCATATTAAATAGTGGTGCTGGATCGAAGGGCCGAATGGCCTACTCCTGCACCTATTGTCTATGTTTCTATGTTTACCCAGGATTGGGATTCAAAACAAGAGGACCTTTTCACTCTGGGTGTATGGAACAAGGAGGTAGTTGAGGCAGATACTATAACAACATTTATCGACATTTGGACAGGTTAGCAAAGGTTTGGGGGGATGTGAACAAAACACAGGCAGGTGGGACTAGATTAGATTGGGCATCAATAGACAATAGACAATAGGTGCAGGAGGAGGCCATTCGGCCCTTCGAGCCAACACCGCCATTCAATGTGATCATGGCTGATCATTCTCAATCAGTACCCCGTTCCTGCCTTCTCCCCATACCCTCTGACTCCACTATCCTTAAGAGCTCTATCCAGCTCTCTCTTGAATGCATTCAGAGAATTGGTCTCCACTGCCTTCTGAGGCAGAGAATTCCACAGATTCACAACTCTCTGACTGAAAACGTTTTTCCTCATCTCAGTTCTAAATGGTCGGCATTTAGTCGGCATGGAGGTGCTGGGCCGAAGGGACTGTTTCTATGCTGTATGGCTCTCTGACTATGAAAGGGCTTGCAGGGCTGAATGGTCTCTGCCTGCTTCTGTGTTCCTTGCCTTCCCCGTGTGTGGAACCCTTCTCGCTCGTACATCCAGCGCTGTCTTGATGCTTCACAGATGATCTTCTCGGTTTTGGCGGGGCCTGTTTTACACCCTTGGCCAAGCCAAACACCATCTGGAAGAGGTTTGAAGAAAGACAGTGGAACTTTGCAAGGGAACCTGCCTGAGAGTCCACACCACTTGACCTGGTTACTGGAAGCAAGCCATTACACAATATTAACTCCTGATCCCCCTATTGCGAATTTTTATTCACAAAATGCTGGAGTAACTCAGCAGGTCAGGCAGCATCTCAGTTTCGGGTCGAGACCCTTCTTCAGACTGATGTCAGGGGGGGCGGGACAAAGGAAGGATATAGGTGGAGACAGGAAGATAGAGGGAGATCTGGGAAGGAGGAGGGGAAGAGAGGGACAGAGGAACTATCTAAAGTTGGAGAAGTCGATGTTCATACCACTGGGCTGCAAGCTGCCCAAGCAAAATATGAGGTGCTGTTCCTCCAATTTCCGGTGGGCCTCACTATGGCACTGGAGGAGGTCCATGACAGAAAGGTCAGACTGGGAATGGGAGGGGGAGTTGAAGTGCAAACCTGTCCTATCCATGTACCGGTCTAATTGTTTCTTAAACGTTGGGATAGTCCCAGCCTGTTTTGCCAGTTTTGTGAAACTGCTGAGTTACTCCATCATTTTGTGAAACTGCTGAGTTACTCCAGCATTTTGTGAAATTGTACCAGCATCTGCAGTTATTTTCTTATATTTGTACCAGCATCTGCAGTTATTTTCTTATCCCGCTCATTGTGAAGCTCAGGACCGGGAGCCATGGTGGGCATTAGAGGGGAAAATGGTGTCGAATTTAATAGGAATCTGAGGGGTAACTTTTTCACACAAAGGGTGGTGGGTGTATGGAACAAGATGCCAGAGGAGGTAGTTGAGGCTGGGACTATCCCATCGTTTAAGAAACAGTTAGACCGGTACATGGATAGGACAGGTTTGCAGGGATATGGACCAAACGCAGGCAGGTGGGACTGGTGTAGATGGGACATGTTGGCCGGTGTGGGCAAGTTGGGCCGAAGGACCTGTTTCCATGCTGTTTCACTCTGTGACTATCTATGACTATGAGAATGGGAAACTGAATGTACTGAGGGATCCAAGTCCATCGGTGGTGCAGCAGGTAGAGCTGCTGACTGACAGAGACCCGGGTTCGATTCTGTCCACGGGTGCTGTCCGTACAGACTTTGTACGTTCTCCCAGTGAACGGGGTTGAGAGGGAAAGATAGATCAGCCATGATTGAATGGCATAGTGGACTTGATGGGCCAAATAGCCTAATTCTGCTCCTAGAACTTATGAGCTTATGAACTTATTAAATTAGAATTTTATTGGTTGCAAAATCGAAAATACAAGAGGTGTTGGAGGGGGGGTGGGGGGGGGGTGGGGGGGGGGGTACACAAGGAACTGCAGATGCTGGAATCTTGAGTGAAACACAAAGTGCCGGAGGAACTCAAAGGGTCCAGCAGCATCTGTGGAAGGAATAGACAGACAGCATTCTGAGATGGGACCCTTCTTCGGACTTCTTCTCCAACATGGGGAACTATTTCCCTGCATCTGGCCTATCCAATCCCTTCTATTCTATTGGCATTCCTGGTTTCTTTGTGTTTAAACCCTGCAAAGCGACTCCTTCCGACCCAGAAGCAGGAATGTTTTACAGGCTGACCCTCTTGCTAATATAACCACATATGACCTCCACTTGCTGCCAAATTCATCCGTAATCTGGGGTTTTGTGGACAAAGTTGAGCGTTTCACAGGAAGCCAGCGAACGGAATCTAATTGAGGTTAGACATAGGGAGCCAGAAGGCAGAGGTCCTATCTGATTCTCTTTGGAGTGTGGGAGGAAACCGAAGATTTCGGATGGGAGCATACAGACAGCACCAGTGGTCGGGACCGAACCCGGGTCTCTGGCGCTATGAGGCAGCAGCTCTACCCGCTGCGCCACCGTTCCGCCCTGGTGGAATGGTTTGTATGCTCAGTAACATTATCACACAGTGCCTCGGGTCTGTTATGCCAGTCCCATGAGAATAAGGGGGCAGTGAGCCAACCTACTAGGTTAATTCCCGGAATGGCAGGACTATCATATGTTGAAAGACTGGAGCGACTAGGCTTGTATACACTGGAATTTAGAAGGATGAGAGGAGATCTTATCGAAACGTATAAGATTATCAAGGGGTTGGACACGTTAGAGGCAGGAAACGTGTTCCCAATGTTGGGGGAGTCCAGAACAAGGGGCCACAGTTTAAGAATAAGGGGTCGGCCATTTAGAACTGAGATGAGGAAAAACTTTTTCAGTCAGAGAGTTGTGAATCTGTGGAATTCTCTGCCTCAGAAGGCAGTGGAGGCCAATTCTCTGAATGCATTCAAGAGAGAGCTGGATAGAGCTCTTAAGGATAGCGGAGTCAGGGGGTATGGGGAGAGGGCAGGAACGGGGTACTGATTGAGAATGATCAGCCATGATCACATTGAATGGCGGTGCTGGCTCGAAGGGCCGAATGGCCTCCCCCTGCACCTATTGTCTATTGTCTATTGTCTATCCTGGTTCCTGCAGTCCCATCCTGTCCTGATGTCACTGATCGTATCTCCGTTCCCCCAGCTCAGATACAGTTCCTGCAAATCACAAAGCCTGACACATTGATTGCTCTCCAGGGCACCTTTGCGCATTGTTTTGAGGTGCAGTGCTGTCAGGAGCAGCAGAGTATCTAATAGCTCGACAAAAGGATGTACGATAGAGGTCCAGAAATTTTTCCAAAGGCATTATCTTAACCCTCGCAACGCCGAATAGAAAGCAGTGCAGAGACACGGTGAATCCTAGGTCTGATTAAACGATTCGGTGCAGATATCCTTTATACACTGACCCTTTCATAGAAACATAGACACATAGAAAATAGGTGCAGGAGTAGGCCATTCGGCCCTTCGAGCCTGCACCGCTATTGAATATGATCATGGCTGATCATCCAACTCAGTATCCTGTACCTGACTCTCTTCATACCCCCTGATCCCTTTAGCCACAAGGGCCACATCTAACTCCCTCTTAAATATAGCCAATGAACTGGCCTCAACTACCTTCTGTGGCAGAGAATTCCACAGATTCACCACTCTCTGTGTGAAAAAAAACGTTCTCATCTCGGTCCTAAAAGACTTCCCCCTTATCCTTAAACTGTGACCCCTGGTTCACAGTGGCTCAGCGGGTAGAGCTGCTGCTTCGCAGCGCCAGAGACCCGGGTTCGATCCTGCCTGCGGGCGCTGTCTGTACGGAGTTTGTGCGTTCTCCCCGTGACCGCGTGGTTTGTAGATCAGGAAAACAAGGATCTTGTTAAAGAATTTAACTCAAAGTTTAGAGTACTGCTGTGCTCCCTCAACTGTGCACAGATCCCATTGGATACAAACAGGATTAGCACAGATGGATATTCGATGATCGTCGTGGGCAGAGTGGGTCAAAGGGCTGGTTTCTGTGCTGAATGGTACACAGAATGAGGCCATTCAGCCCTTTGGGTCCATGCCATCTCCCATTAAGAGCAGTCCCATCAATCCTTTTCTAAATGGAACCAAACAAATGGCACAGTGGCGCAGCGATAGAGTTGCTGCCTCACAGAGCCAGAGACACCAGTTTGATCCTGACTACGGGTGCTGTCTGCACAGAGTTTGTACGTTCTCCCCGTGACCTGCGTGGGTTTTCTCCGGGTGCTCCGGTTTCCTCCCACATCCCAAAGACGTGCAGGGTTGCAGGTTAATTGGCTTCTGTAAATTGCCCCCGATGTATAGGATGGGACTAGCATAGTGATAGTGTACAGGGTGATCGATGGTCGGCACGGACTCAGTGGGCCGAAGGGCCTCTTTCCAGGCTCTATCTCTAAATGAGACTAAACTAAACCAGTTATACTGAAGTTAGACAAAAAACGCTGAAGTAACTCAGCGGGTCAGGCTGCCTCTCCGGAGAAAAGGAATGGGTGATGCTTTCAGTCTGAAGAAGGTTCCAGCCCGAAACGTCACCTATTCCTTCTCTCCAGAGATGCTGCCTGACCCGCTGAGTTATCATATATCATATATATACAGCCGGAAACAGGCCTTTTCAGCCCACCAAGTCCGTGCCGCCCAGCGATCCCCGTACATTACTCCAGCATTTTGTGTCTATCTTCAATATAAACCCGCATCTGCAGTTCCTTCCTGCACAAGCCACACTGAAGCTCCAGTTTGCATCTTATGCCTCACAGGGATTTGAATCAGGGGTTGCCAACTTCCTCACTCCCAAATACGGGACAAGGTGACTTCTCCGCCCGCGGCCGCCATTGGTGGAGCAGGAGCACGTGGCCGCTGGCTGGGTGAGGTCACGTTGGGGCGCGGGGGCGATGACGTCACCCTTTGTCCCTTCTTTGGGAGTGAGGAAGTTGGCAACCCTACTAACACAGGGACAAGGGCGGCCGCCAAAAAACGGGATGTCCCGGCTAATACGGGACAGTTGGCAACCCTCATTTTAATCCACAGCCAACAGGGTCAGAAACAGGCCTCCAATTCACAGGGCCCACAGCTGACAACATCAACAGCGTCGCCATGAACTGAACCCAACCCCTACCAGATGCCAAAGAACGGAAAGACCATCACAATTTAGACCAAAGGTTTGTGTTCCTGTTTGAGTTCACTAACTTACAAGAAAATGCAAACAATTTCCTTGTTTTTTTCTAAATATGTTTCCACCATAGTGAGCAACTGTTGGAAGATATTTACTTAGCAAATAAGTGGCAGCCAAGTAAATTGGTATAAGTGTATGTAAAGCATTTTCAATAATGCTCAGCCCATGTCGTTAAACATTGTCACGCCTACGGCTGGTTGTCACATTGTTTGGGATAACACTGTGGTAGTCAAAGTTTTAATTTCTTTTGTCCCTGCCCTGGGAGTGTTTAAAGAATGGTGTACGAGGAGCTTTACTAATTGTAACTTAGCTTTAGATTTGTTTTATTATTGTCATGTGCACCGAAGTACAGTGAAAAGCTTTTTTGTTGCGTGCCAACTAGTCAGCAGAAAGACTGTACATGATTACACTCGAGCCGTCTACAGTGTAAAGGTACAGGATAAAGGGTACAACGTTTACTGCAAGATGAAGCGCAGTAAAGACTGATTAAAGACAGTTCGAAGGTCTCCAATCAGGTAAGCGGCACGGTGGCGCAGCGGTAGGGTTGCTGCCTTACAGCGAATGCAGCGCCGGAGACTCAGGTTCGATCCTGACTACGGGCGCAGTCTGTACGGAGTTTGTACGTTCTCCCCGTGACCTGCGTGGGTTTTCTCCGAGATCTTCGGTTTCCTCCCACACTCCAAAGACGTACAGGTATGTAGGTTAATTGGCTTGGTAAATGTAAAAATTGTCCCTAGTGTGTGTAGGATAGTGTTAATGTGCGGGGATCGCTGGGCGGCGCGGACTCGGTGGGCCGAAGGGCCTGTTTCCACGCTGTAGCTCTAAATCTAAAAAATCTAAAAATCTAGATGGGAGGTCAGGACCTCTCTCTGGTTGGTGAGATTGAGGGAATGCAGTGGTTACAAGACGTAAGGGTTTGTAGGCTAATTGGGTTGGTAAAATTATAAATTGTCCCTAGTATGTGTAGGATATTGTTAGTGTGCAGGGATCGCTGGTCAGCCCAGACTCGGTGGGCTGAGGGGCCTATTTCTGCACTGTATCTCTAAACTAAACTAAACTTAAAAATATCCATTGACTTGGCCTTCTGTGGCATTGAATTCCACAGATAATGGAATTGAGCTAGTAGATGCTGAATGGTCTGAATGTCCTCCTACCTCATTGCCACAGAAGGCTGTGGAGGCCAAGTCAGTGGATATTTTTAAGGCAGAGATAGATAGATTCTTGATTGGTATGGGTGTCAGGGGTTATGGGGAGAAGGTAGGAGAATGGAGTTGGGAGGGAGAGATAGATCAGCCATGATTGAATGGCGGAGTAGACTTGATGGGCCGAATGGCCTAATTCTGCTCCTATCACCTATGAACATCATTATCAAAAAAATGCCTGAAACATGATCAGCATTGCCCAAGACTGGAAATGGACAAACTAAGTCTGTTGAAACTCAACCTGCAGCAGATCTGATAGAAAACAGAGGTTCTGGATATTTTCAGTTTTTGTGCTTCCAGCATTTGCTTCCTCTTTTCTGGTAGACGTTTCACAGCCTTGTTTGTCATCTCCTCCCGCCCTACCTTTGTTACCTGTAGCATTCTTTATAGTCAGATAACATTGTCAACTGTTATGTTATACAACCACTGCAAATTTCCATCCATCCACAGCCTCCCTGCCCTCTCATCCCCTCCCCCCCCAGTTGCAACCTTTCTAACATAGAACCTAGAACAGCACAGGATCAGGCCATTCGGCCCACAATGTTTGTGCTAAACATGATGCCGAGTTAACACGATCTCATAAGCCGGGTCTCTGGTGCTGTGAGGCAGCAGCTTTACCAGCTGCTCCACTGTGCCCACCTTAATCTTGTCGAGATTATAGGGCGATTTTATAATCTGTGTATAAAATCACAAGGGGAACAGATAGAGTGAAGTCTTTTACCCAGGGTAGGGGAATCAAGACCCAGAGGGCACAGGTTTAAGGTGAGAGGGGGAAGATTTAATAGGAATCTGAGGGGTAACATTTTCATAGAGGGTGGTGGGTGTATGGAACGAGCTGCCAGATGAGGTAGTTGAGGAAGGTATAACAGCAACATTTAAAAGACATTTGGACAGGGATATGGATTGTTCATAAATTCATAAATTATAGGAGTAGAAATAGGCCATTCGGCCCATCAAGTCTACTCCACCATTCAATCATGGCTGATCTATCTCTCTCTCTCAACCCCATTCTCCTGCCTTCTCCCCGTAACCCCTGACACCCGTATTAATCAAGGATTGGAAAGGTTTCGAGAGATATGGGCCAAATGCCGGCAAATGGGATTATCTTAGATGAGGCACATTGGTCGGCCGTTGGGCCGAAGGGCCTGTGCTACTTCTGACTCAATGACTAACACTGGACTTCAGTGAAGCAGAGAGGAGTTCAGTAGTAATTGAAGGTAGATACAAAATGCTGGAGTAACTCAGCATGACAGGCAGCATCTCTGGAGAGAAGGAATGGGTGACGTTTCGGGTCAAGACACTTCTTCAGACATCGTCTCTCACTGCTCCCCCTCTGTGATCCCCTCCCCAGCATTAATTGAGGTGGACGGGCAATGAACTTGTGACCACCCAGTTCAAACTGCATCAAGGAGCTGCTAGTGTTGGCAATTTTCTTCAGAGATGCTGCCTGACCCGCTGAGTTACTCCAGCACTGTGAAACGTCACCTATCCATGTTCTCCACAGATGCTGCCTGACCCGCTGAGTTACTCCAGCACCCTGTGAAACGTCACCTATCCATGTTCTCCACAGATGCTGCCTGACCCGCTGAATTACTCCAGCACCCTGTGAAACGTCACCTATCCATGTTCTCCACAGATGCTGCCTGACCCGCTGAGTTACTCCAGCACTCTGTGAAACGTCACCTATCCATGTTCTCCACAGATGCTGCCTGACCTGCTGAGTTATTCCAGCACTCTGTGTCTATCTTCGGTATAAACCAGTATCTGTGGTTCCTTTCTACAGATGCTAATTAATGTTGGCAATTTGCGGCAAGTAAATTTACAAGAGGATTGATTGGCAGTTTATATACATGGTCGGCGCTGAACACCAAGAATTTTCAACTCTCCAACCCTGAATAAACACAGCAGGACTAACATTCTTGCTTTCAAGATTTGGCCAAGTCAGCACTTTAGCCTTAAACACGAGACTTAATGAAAGAGAAAGGATTAAAGAGATTCACTTCCCCTTCAAAGAGTGACTTTGAAATTGCCTTGGCCAAATGGTGGGGGAAATGGAAGAGTTGTTCTGTTGTTAATGACAAGTCACATTGTCTGACGCAGCCCCTGTGTTCAGTTCAGTTTAGTTTATTGTCACGTGTACCGAGGTACAGTGAAAAGCTGTTGCTGCGTGCTATCCAGTCAGCGGAAAGACAATACACGAGTGTGTACTCAAAAATGTAATTCTAGATTAGTACGGGACTCAGGGGTTATGGGGTTAAAGCAGGAGAATGGGGTTAGGAGGGAGAGATAGATCAGCCATGATTGAATGGGAGAGTTGATGGGCTGAATGGCCTAATTCTGCTCCTAGAACTTATGAACTTAATCGTCCATTTTCAGTGGTAGAGAATAGTGCTCTACAAGAATTACAGATCTTGTTTGATTTTATTCCTTAGAAACAAAGGACTACAGCTGGTTATACAAAATATAGACGCAAAGTGCTGGAGTAACTCAGTGGGTTAGGCACCATCTTTGGGGAAAAAGGATGGGTGATGTTTTAAGTTGGGACATTGAAGAAGCTCCCGACCCGAAATGTCACCCGAAATGTTACTCCAGCACTCTGTGAAACGTCACCTATCCATGTTCTCCACAGATGCTGCCTGACCCGCTGAGTTACTCCAGCACTCTGTGAAACGTCACCTATCTTGCTATTGAGGGCGTGCAGCGTAGGTTTACTAGGTTAATTCCAGGAATGGTGAGACATCATGTGTTGAAAGACTGGAGCGACTAGGCTTGTATACACTGGAATTTAGAAGGATGAGAGGAGATCTTATTGAAACGTATAAGATTATTAAGGGGTTGGACACGTTAGAGGCAGGAAACATGTTCCCAATGTTGGGGGAGTCCAGAACAAGGGGCCACAGTTTAAGAATAAGGGGTAGGCCATTTAGAACTAAGATGAGGAAAAACTTTTTCAGTCAGAGAGTTGTGAATCTGTGGAATTCTCTGCCTCAGAAGGCAGTGGAGGCCAATTCTCTGAATGCATTCAAGAGAGAGCTAGATAGAGCTCTTAAGGATAGCGGAGTCAGGGGGTATGGGGAAAAGGCAGGAACAGGGCACTGATTGAGAATGATCAGCCATGATCACATTGAATGGCGGTGCTGGCTCGAAGGGCCGAATGGCCTCCTCCTGCACCTATTGTCTATTTCTATTGTCTAGCCATGTTCTCCAGAGATGCTGCCTGACCCGCTGAGTTACTCCAGCACTCTGTGAAACATCACCTATCCATGTTCTCCACAGATGCTGCCTGACCCGCTGAGTTACTCCAGCACTTTGTGTCTATCGTTATTTTAATCGTTCCTGCTTTATGACAAATTTTCACAATGGACAACATTCTGTGGCACAGCTGGTAGAGCCACTGCCTCACCGCGCCAGAGACCCGGGTTCAATCCTGATCTCGGGTGCTGTCTGTACGGAGTTTGTACATTCTCCCTGTGACTGCCTGGGTTTTCTCCGGGCGCTCCGGTTTCCTCCCACACTCCAAAGACCTACAAGTTTGTAGGTTAATTGGCTTCTGTAAATTGTCCATAGTGTGTTGGATAAAAGTAGTGCACGTGGTGTTCGCTAGTTGGTTCGGACTCGGTGGGCCTGTTTCCACGCTGAATCTCTAAAACTAAAAACTGAAACTAGAACTAGTGGGCATAGCTGTAAGGTGAGAAAGTTTAATGGGATGTGCGGGGCAAGTTGTTTTACACAGAGGGTGGTGGGGGCCTGGAAGGCGCTGCCAGGGGTGATGGTGGAGGCAGATACGATAGAGGTGTTTAAGAGGCTTTTAGACAGGTGCATGGAAGTGCAGGGAATAGAGGGATAGACACAAAAAGCTGGAGTAACTCAGCGGGACAGCCAGCATCTCCAGATAGAAAGAATGGGTGACGTTTTGGGTCGAGACCCTTCTTCAGTCTGAGTCAGGGGAGAGGGAGACACAGAGATAAGGAAGGGTAAGGTGTGAAAATGAGACATCAAAGGGTAAGGGGTTCAAGGAAATTGAGAGTTAGATTTAGCTCTTGGGGCTAAAGGAATCAAGGGATATGGGGAAAAATCAGGAACGGGGCACTGGTTTTGGATGGTCAGCCATGATCATATTGAATGGTGATGCTGGCTTGAAGGGCCGAATGGCCTATTCCTGCACCTATGGTCTATGTTTCTATGTTTCTAAAATGTAGAATAGATCATTGTTAATTTGGAGACGGTGACAACGAAGCAGAGAAAAACATTTATATGGATCATATCCATGCAGATGAGATCAGTCTAATTTGGCATCATGGTCAACATGAACATCGTGGGCTGAAGGGCCCGTTCCTGTGCTGTACAGTTCCATATTCTATGGTCTACAATGATATCCAGCACCAACCTTAATACGCACGCAGGCAGCTTTTTGTCTGCACAAAAATGTACTGGCTGAAACCAATCCTTTCTTCCAAATGCCTAGCATATCTGTCTTGCCTTTGTATTTGTTTGAGATATTGTCCCAGTAGCATTTGTACCATCGGGTCTCTGCGCCTGTATTCAATCCGAAATTGTTCCGTTGAACATACATGATCTTCCTCTTTAGCTCACGGCCCTGCATTAAACAGCACTAGACCACATTGTTCCCAGAGGCAGAGTATGTGTGTGTGTTTGCAGCAGTAAGCTTACAAGGCCTGCAGGGTACACGTTATACTAACTTGACTGGGCTGCATGTTTGGCAATGGGGCGAACATTTTGTTATGAGGTCAGGTTACTAAGTTATTTTTAATGTTTTGTGCCTTCTGGGTATCAGGTGGAATTCCCATGCTGTGTTGAAGGGACATTGAGAATACCGTCTGCAAAGAGATGTGAACAGGTGCATTTCTGTAGCCTCCTTCAATGGCCTCAGGGTGTCCCAGAGAATTTTACCGCCAACAAAAGATTTAGTGTAGGAAAGAAAACTGCGGATGCTGGTTTAAATCGAAGGTAGACACATGCTGGAGTAACTCAGCGGGTCAGGCAGCATCTCTGGAGAACACGGATAGGTGACGTTTCACAGAGTGCTGGAGTAACTCAGCGGGTCAGGCAGCATCACTGGAGAACATGGATAGGTGACGTTTCAGAGTGCTGGAGTAACTCTGGGTCAGGCAGCATCTGTGGAGAACGTGGATAGGTGACGTTTCGGGGTCAGGTCCCTTCTTCCTCTGTTTGAATTACAGGAAGAACACACTTCCACCACTAATCCAGCAGTTTTTCCAGGTGTGGTTTACTGATGTAATAACACACGCACAAGGGTGATCAAGGTCAGAGAAAGATAGAAAGTGCTGGAGTAACTCAGCGGGTCGGGCAGCATCTCGGGAGAGAAGGAACGGGTGACGTTTCGGGTCGAGACCCTTCTTCAGACTGATGTCAGGGGAGGGGGCGGGACAAAGTCCGGAACAACCATAGTGACGCTCCAACCAAGAGGCACGTCGATGCCTACACTTCCCCAAGAGACCGAGGAAATCGGCATGTCTCCAATGACTCACACAGACCTCCACACTTGTGCCAGAAAAAGCATAGTTGGGTTGCACCACAGCTTGGTCTGGGAACTGCTCTGCCCAAGATAGCAAGAAATTGCAGAGAGTTGTGGATGTAGCCCAGCCCATCACACACACCACACTCCCCACCATTGTAGATGTAGCCCAGTCCATCACACACACCACACTCCCCACCATTGTAGATGTAGCCCAG
Organism: Rhinoraja longicauda; assembly: GCF_053455715.1. Taxonomy (NCBI): domain Eukaryota; kingdom Metazoa; phylum Chordata; class Chondrichthyes; order Rajiformes; family Arhynchobatidae; genus Rhinoraja; species Rhinoraja longicauda. The sequence continues at coordinate 1,591,880 of NC_135993.1, forward strand.
CCCATCACACACACCACACTCCCCACCATTGTAGATGTAGCCCAGTCCATCACACACCCCACACTCCCCACCATTGTAGATGTAGCCCAGTCCATCACACACACCACACTCCCCACCATTGTAGATGTAGCCCAGTCCATCACACACCCCACACTCCCCACCATTGTAGATGTAGCCCAGTCCATCACACACACCACACTCCCCACCACTGACTCCATCTACACTCCACCCACCCACCCCGGCCAGTCATTCCTTCCCCTCCCCGCTCCCGTCGGGCAGAAGGTACAGAAGCTCGAAAGCGCGCACCACCAGACTCAGGAACAGCCTCTTCCCCACTGTTATCAGGCTTCTGAACGGCCCTTCCGTAAGCTAGGGTACTGTCCGATTCACCTCTACCCCATTGCGGACATTGGACTTTGTCTGTGGAACTGATGCGCTACAATGCTGAGAACTGTAGTCTGCACTCTGTATCTCCCCCTTTGCTCTACCTGTTGTATTTGAGTTTGACTTGATGGTATTTATGTGTGATATTATCTGCTCTGATTAGATAGCAGGCAAAACAAAGCTTTGTACCTCGGCACAGGGGACAATAATGAACCTAAAGCTAAACCTAAACATTCAGCACAGAAACAGGTACTTCAGTTCAAATTGTCCACGTCGACCAATATGCCCCATCTACACGAGTCCCACAAGCCCACATTTGACCCATATCCCTCTAAACCTTTCTTATCCATGTACCTGTCCAAATGCCTTTTAAATGCTTCATGACTTTTATGGAACTAAATGTGGAGGACAGGTCCAACTGATGGCCATTTTTCTCCTGTAAATAGAACTTTCCCACCACTATTGATGCTCGAATGACTGCAAATCTCTGTCCTGAATTTGGTGGTCGGTGGCTGATGGAGAGAATTACAGAGAGACTGAGGGGCAAACTGTGGGTCAAGGGCTAGGACAGGGAATTGGACCTTGAACCTGTACAAGGGGAGGAGATGGGGAGAGGTAGGGTGCGGGATACCCACGCTGAAGGAACAGGCCTGATACATAGTCCCCTCTCACAGCGAGAGGGGCCCAGGGCAGCATTGTAAGGCACTGTGAGAAGTAGAAACATAGAAACATAGAAAATAGGTGCAGGAGTAGGCCATTCGGCCCTTCGAGCCTGCACCGCCATTCAATATGATCATGGCTGATCATCCAGCTCAGTAATCTGTACCTGCCTTCTCTCCATACCCCCTGATCACTTTAGCCACAAGGGCCACATCTAACTCCCTCTTAAATATAGCCAATGAACTGGCCTCAACTACCTTCTGTGGCAGAGAATTCCACAGACTCACCACTCTCTGTGTGAAGAAATGTTTTCTCATCTCGGTCCTAAAAGACTTCCCCCTTATCCTTAAGCTGTGACCCCTGGTTCTGGACTTCCCCAACATCGGGAACATCTTCCCGCATCTAGCCTCTCCAACCCCTTAAGAATTTTATATGTTTCTATAAGATCCCCCCTCAGTCTTCTAAATTCCAGCGAGTATAAGCCTAGTCTATCCAGTCTTTCTTCATATGAAAGTCCTGCCATCCCAGTGGCTGATCATTCAGAATCAGTACCCCGTTCCTGCTTTCTCCCCATACCCCTTGATTCCGTTAGCCCGAAGAGCTAAATTTAATTCTCTCTTGAAAACATCCAGTGAATTGGCCTCCACTGCCTTCTGTGGCAGTGAATTCCACAGATTCACAACTCTCTGGGTGAAAAAGTTTTTCCTCATCTCAGTCCTAAATGGCCGACCCCTTATTCTTAAACTGTGGCCCCTGGTTCTGGACTCCCCCAACACGGGGAACATTTTTTTCCAGCAACTTCGAATGTCGAAGGGGGGAGAAGAGAGAGGGGGGAGAAAAGAGAGAGAGAGAGAGAGAGAGAGAGACAGAGAGAGCAATAGACGGACATAGAGAAAGAACACCAGTCATAGAGATAAATGCAACAAGACAGGAGTGAGTGAGTGAGTGAATGTGTGATAAAGAGAAGGAGAGAGAGACACCGCTGACTAAAATCTATCTCACCCAAACACAAACACGTTTGACTTCAGAAACAAGCGCCCCGGTAAATTTACGCAGCCAATTCCTTTCCCCTCTGTCTCCCCGCTCTCCTCCTCACCCATCCCCTTCATTCAGATCCCCAACACATTAAACAGAACATAGAAACAACCTTCACTGCAGGTAGTTCATCCGATCCGGCGTTGCCTCTCTAGCCGCGATCAATAACTCCTGTGGACAGGCGCGACTGCAGATGCAAGTTCCAACCTTGCCCCAGTGTCCAGTATTCTCAGTGTCCAGTATTCCCAGTGTGTCTCAGTGTCCCACAGACCGGCTTGCTCCACAAACTGTTCGACTTCGGAATAAAATTGCAGCGAGTTTCAAATTTCAGGTTTGCCTCTTTGCAAAAAACATCTCCGACCTCTGAATCAAACTTGCCATTTTCCATCCGAGTGATTACGCGTTGATCCAAACTCAAGCATGTTGTGCGTTTTCATGATGCAGTTTGTACTTAAACCTATGTAATAATCCAAGCCCGGTGGTCAGAGAACATTCAGCAGGTCATTCAGCAAAACTTCACAGACAAGAGGACCAAACTCTGTTCCAATTCCTCTTTCTGTTACACTTTTACTCCCTCTCTCTCTCTCTCTCTCTCTCTCTCTCTCTTTCTCTCTGTCTGTGCTTGCCTGAAAGCAGATCTAGACAATCGCAGGCAGAAACGCAGGAGTCCGTGCCCAATCTGTTGTACAGTCTTTGAAAGAGCACTGTTGACTATTTTCAATGGACACTGTGAAACAGGAAGTGGTTTAAAAGGCGCTGGAGCAAGCGTTAGAATTTTCTTAAAGTCTCTTGCAATGATCAGTTGAGTAGAAATTATTAACTCAATCCTTTCCTATTTCCCCATCTTTGCAGAACTACCCTTTTTTTTAAATCCCTGGGATAATTTCAACACAAATTCAATGACCTGGGAGGAAACCACTAACAATAATAAATGAGTAATATTTTTTTAATTTTCAAAGATGTAGGGGTTTTGTGAAATTGGTCTCAACCATTTGCATTTCAAGGTTGTGTCACCGTGTCCATTACGTCCATAGGGACCTTGGTTGAACGGCCAGTGTGACTTTAATCCCTCAGATATAACGTGGGAACTGAGGCAAACTCTTAATGCACAGTGAGATCCCATAACCAACCAGCAAGTAATCTGGTTTAGACACAAAATGCTGGAGTAACTCAGCGGGTCAGGCAGCATCTCGGGAGAGAAGGAATGGGTGACGTGAAGGGTCTCGACCAGAAACTTCATCCATTCCTTCTCTCCAGGGATGCTGCCTGTCCCGCTGAGTTACTCCAGCATTTTGTGTCTATCTTCGGTTTAAACCAGCATCTGCAATTACCTCTTACACAAGTAGTCTGGTTTAATTGGGTGTGATAATAGATAATAGACAATTGGCGCAGGAGGAGGCCATTCGGCCCTTCGAGCCAACACCGCCATTCAATGTGATCATGGCTGATCATTCTCAATCAGCACCCCGTTCCTGCCTTCTCCCCGTACCCCCTGACTCCGCTATCCTTAAGAGCTCTATCTAGCTCTCTCTTGAATGCATTCAGAGAATTGGACTCCACTGCCTTCTGAGGCAGAGAATTCCACAGATTCACAACTCTCTGACTGAAAAAGTTTTTCCTCATCTCAGTTCTAAATGGCCTACCCCTTATTCTTAAACTGTGGCCCCTGGTTCTGGACTCCCCCAACATTGGGAACATGTTTCCTGCCTCTAAAGTGTCCAACCCCTTAATAATCTTATACGTTTCGATAAGATCTCCTCTCATCCTTCTAAATTCCAGTGTATACAAGCCTAGTCGCTCCAGTCGAGGTGTGGGTTGGTTTAGTTTGGTTTAGAGAAACAGCATGAAAACAGGCCCTTCGGCCCACCTAGTCCACGCCGACCACCCGTTCACACTATGTTATCCCACTTTCGCATCCAGTACCGACACACTAAGGGCAAATTACAGAGGGTCAATTAACCTACAGGCCTACATGTGTTTGGGATGTGGGAGGAAACCAGTGCACCCAGAGGAAACCCACGCGGTCACAAGGAGATTATGCAAACTCCACTCAGACAGCTGCACCCCTAGTCGGGATGGAACCCGGGTCTCTGGTGCTGTGAGGCAGCAACTCTACCGCTGCGTCACTGTGGTCGAAGGATAAAATTGGACAGTTTGCCTTACATTCATTTGCATTGGAGGGCAGATCCTTGGGTTAAGTTTACATTTATTATTGTCATATATACCGAGGAACAATGAAAGGCTTTGTTTTGAATACTGTCCAACCAAATCAGATAATTTTTTAGATTTTTAGATTTTTTTAGATTTAGAGATACGGCGCGGAAACAAGCCCTTCGGCCCACCGAGTCCGTGCCGCCCAGCGATCCCCGCACACTAACACTATCCTACACACACTAGGGACAATTTTTACATTTACCAAGCCAATTAACCTACATACCTGTACGTCTTTGGAGTGTGGGAGGAAACCGAAGATCTCGGAGAAAACCCACGCAGGTCACGGGGAGAACGTACAAACTCCGTACAGACGGCGCCCGTAGTCAGGATTGAACCCGGAACTCTGGCGCTGTAAATGTTGTACCCTTTATCCTGTATCTTTACACTGTGGACGGCTCGAGTGTAATCATGTACAGTCTTTCTGCTGACTAGTTGGCACGCAACAAAAAAGCTTTTCACTGTACTTCGGTGCACATGACAATAATAAAACAAATCTAAAGCTAAGTTACAATTAGTAAAGCTCCTCGTACACCATTCTTTAAACACTCCCAGGGCAGGGACAAAAGAAATTAAAACCTGTACGTCTTTGGAGTGTGGGAGGAAACCGAAGATCTCGGAGAAAACCCACGCAGGTCACGGGGAGAACGTACAAACTCCGTACAGACGGCGCCCGTAGTCAGGATCGAACCTGAGTCTCCGGCGCTGCATTGGCTGTAAGGCAGCAACCCTACCGCTGCGCCACCGTTAATACATAACTACAATCCAACCGAACTCAAGTACAACAGGTAGAGATACAGAGTGCAGAATGTAGTTCTCAGCATTGTAGCGCATCAGTTCCAGAGACAAAGTCCAACGTACCTTTAGAAAGGAGACGAGGAGGAATTTCATTCGTCAGAGGGTGGTGAGTCTGTGGAATTCATTGCCACTTACGGTTGTGGAGGCCAAGTCATTGGATTTTTTTAACATAGAAACATAGAAAATAAGTGCAGGAGGAGGCCATTCGGTCCTTCGAGCCAGCACCGCCATTCAATATGATCATGGCTGATCATCCAAAATCAGTACCCCGTTCCTGCTTTCTCCCCATATCCTTTGATTCCGTTTGCCCTAACAGCTAAATCTAACTCTCTCTTGAAAACATCCAGTGAATTGGCCTCCACTGCCTTCTGTGGCAGAGAATTAAGGCGGAGAGTGATAGATTCTTGATTAGCACGGGTGTCAGTGGTTATGGGGAGAAGACAGGAGAATGAGGTTGAGAGAGAGAGATAGATCAGCCATGATTGAATGGTGGAGTGGATAGTCCCACCAACAACTTGAGAGTGGTGCTGAGCTACCATCTACCTCATTGAAGACCCTCGGACTATCTTTGAACGTATTTTACTGGCTTTATCTTGCATTAAACATTATTCATGTTATTCCCTTCAACATGTATCTGTACACTGTGGGCGGCTTGATTGTAATCATGTATTGTCTTTCCGCTGGCTGGTTAGCACGCAACAAAGGCTTTTCACTGAACCTCGGTACACGTGACAATAAACTAGACAGAACATTAACGGAACAATAAACTGAGCAAAGGGCTGAATGACCTACTTCTGCCCCTGCCACTTATGAATGTATTTCTCGAATCCCTTCCTGTCCATATATCTGTCCAAACATCTTTTAAAGGTCATCGTTGCATTCGGCTCTAAAGGTGTTGACAATGAATTGACAAGTTCCAGACCTTTCCACAGCCAGGTTCAACAGTTGACTATTTGGAGAAATGTCTCGACCCCAAAACGTCACCCATTCCTTCTCTCCAGAGATGCTGCCTGTCCCACTGAGTTACTCCAGCATTTTGTGTCTATCTTTGGTGTAAACCAGCATCTGCAGTTCCTTCCTGCACACTTGACTGCCCAATTGGATTAAGCATAACCTTTGAATAAAGTAGCCAGTTATTCCTTCATCATCTACAATATTTGAATAGTTAAACTGTCGAAGAAAGGAACACAAACTTGTTTAACACGGGTGCTGTCTGTATGGAGTTTGCACGTTCTGCCTGTGTCTGCGTGGGTTTTCTCCGAGATCATGTTCCCAATGTTGGGGGAGTCCAGAACCAGGGGCCACACAGTTTAAGAATAAGGGGTAGGCCATTTAGAATGGAGATGAGGAAAAACCTTTTCACTCTGAGAGTTGTGAATCTGTGGAATTCTCTGCCTCAGAAGGCAGTGGAGGCCAATTCTCTGAATGCATTCAAGAGAGAGCTAGATAGAGCTCTTAAGGATAGCGGAGTCAGGGGGTATGGGGAGAAGGCAGGAATGGGGTACTGATTGAGAATGATCAGCCACGATCACATTGAATGGTGGAGCTGGCTCGAAGGGCCGAATGGCCTACTCCTGCACCTATTGTCTATTGTCTATTATCTCTGGTTTCCTCCCACACTCCAAAGACGTGCAGGTTTGTAAGTTCATTGACTTGGTATAAAAATGTAAATTGTCTCTCGGGTGTGTAGGATAGTGTGCGGGGGATTGCTGGTCGGCGCGGACTCGGTGGGCCGAAGGGCCTGTTTTCGCGCTGTATCTCTAAACTAAACTAAACCCCCTGTGTCTTGTTCACTGGACTTACTGCTTATAGACTCTTGAGCAAAACCCTGTGGGTTTGAAATCTCAATAAACTGAAATCAAATGGTCTGAGGCGGCAACTCACCAAAGACTCCTTAAGAGGGGGCGTCAAGTAATTGAAAACAAAGTTGACACGTCCTTTTAAACCTGAGGTCCTTTAAACAGACACGCTTGAGTTCTACCCAAGTCACATTATTTGTATTCAAGGTCAGGTGAAGGTATTGGGAGGAGCAGCTGCCTGCCTTCAGGACAAAACTTTCAAAATATCTTTTGTCTTGCTAAGGACAACAAATGTCCCCAGGACAGAAGGTAGACACAAAATGCTGGAGAGAAGGAATGGGTGACGTTTCACAGAGTGCTGGAGTAACTCAGTGGTTAGGCAGCATCTGTGGAGAACATGGATAGGTGGCGTTTCACAGAGTGCTGGAGTAACTCAGTGGGTCAGGCAGCATCTGTGGAGAACACGGATATGTGACGCTTCACAGAGTGCTGGAGTAACTCAGCGGGTCAGGCAGCATCTCTGGAGAGAAGGAACGGGTGACGTTTCGAGTCGAGACCCTTCTTCAGACTGCAACGTCCCAGGACAGGGACAACCGGGGCGGAGAAAGTGAGAAAAGCTCCCTCTACATTGAAACGTTTTACAAGAAGTACCATCTGGTTGGCTGCCTTTCCTTCTGCACTTCCCACTGAATAATGTTTCACTGTGTGTATTGGAGAAATATGTCTTTAGTCATCAAGGCCCTGGCATGGAGCTAATCTTGTGTCCCCAGTGTGAAGGAAGGAACTACAGATGTGTAGGAAGAGACTGCTGATGCTGGTCTCGAACCGAAAAGGTTACCCAAGGAACTACAGATGTGGGTTCAAACCAACGATGGACACAAAATGCTGGAGTAACTCAGCAGGTCAGGCAGCATCTCAGGTGAGAAGGAATAGGTGACGTTTCGGGTCGAGACCTTTCTTCAGACTCTTCTGATTCTTCAGATTCTGAAAAAGGGTCTCGACCCGAAACGTCACCCATTCCTTCTCTCCAGAGATGCTGCCTGTCCCGCTGAGTTACTCCAGCACTTTGTGGCTGTCCCCAGTGTGGAGCTCTCCTTGTGTCCCTGGTGTGGAGTTGCGTTGAACTGTAAGGTGGAGCTGATTTTGAGCCCAGGGGCAGTGACTGCATGACACTGGCGTGGAGCTGACCTTGAGCCCCAGCATGGAGCTGACCTTGAGCCCCAGTGTGGAGCTGACCTTGATCCCCAGCATGGAGCTGACCTTGAGCCCCAGCGTGGAGCTGACCAGTGAGCACCAGCGTGGAGCTGACCTGGAGCCCCAGAGTGGAGCTGACCTTGAGCACTGATGTAGGGTTTACCAGTGGGCTTAGTTATGGAACTGACCAGTGGGGTCTGGTGTGGAGGTGACCTTAGCCCTGACATGGAGCTCACCACTGGGCCCTGGCATGGAGCTGACCTTGTGTCCCTGGTGTGGAGTTGTCTGGAGCCCTGACATGGAGCTGACCACTGGGCTCCGGTGTGGAAATGGCCTTGAGCCCCAGTGTGGTGCTAGCCACTGGGCTTAGTTATGCAGCTGACCAGTGGGCCCTGGTGCGGAGCTGACCTTGAGCCCCAGTGTGGGGCTGACCAGTGAGCACCAGCGTGGAGTTGACCAGTGAGCCCCAGTGTGGAGCTGACCAGTGAGCACCAGCGTGGAGCTGACCGTGAGCCCCAGTGTGGAGTTGACCAGTGAGCCCCAGCGTGGAGCTGACCTTGAGCCCCAGCGTGGAGCTGCCCTTGAGCTCCAGCGTGGAGTTGACCAGTGAGCCCCAGCGTGGAGCTGACTGCAGTCCCTGAAGCGGCATTCCCCTGGTGGTCCTGGGATGTTTTGTACCCCGGCTCTATCTGTGTCACCCTCATTGTGCTTGCTTCCTTTGTGCTGCGCCCAGCTTCTTGCCAACAGCCTGCCCAGGCCGCACCGGGTCCTCCCATTCACTCCAGAAATAGCTGAAGGCACCGAGCGAAGCGGGTCAGAAACACAGTGCTTCCTCTCTCTGTGGGAACCTGCTGATGCAACTCTGAACATCCTGTGCTCGATTGGCACGGAGACTAAACTTCTCAGCCAGGTTCCCTTTCAGACCTGAGCCGTCCCTCCCGTCAGTACTGAGTGCAGCTGCCCAATTGTGCTGTCTGCTGCTGGTCCCAGCCATCACAAGGTCCACAGACATAGGAGCGGGATTAGGCCATTCGGCCCATCAAGTCTACTCCGCCATTCAATCAGGGAGGATCTATCTTTCCCTCTCAACCCCATTCTCCTGCCTTCTCCTGCCATCACGATGGACACACAATGCTGGAGTAACTCAGCAAGGCAGGCAGCATCTCTGGAGAGAAGGAATGGGTGCCGTTTTGGGTCAAGATCTTCCTGAAGAATCTACTCTGAAGAATTCTACCCTGAAGAAGAGTCTCGACCCGAAACGTCACCCATTGCTTCTCTCCAGAGATGCTTCCAGTCCCACTGAGTCACTCCAGCACTTTGTGTCTGTCTTCGGTGTAAACCAGCATCTGCAGTTGCTTCCTACACACTTCTCCTGCCTTCAATTTCTTTAGTCAGCATGTGGTGAATCTGTGGGATTCATTGCCATAGACGGCGGTGGAGGCCACATCAGTGGATATTTTTAAGGCGTAGATTGACCAATTCTTGATTAGTACGGGTGTCAGGGGTTATGGGGAGAAGACAAGAGAATGGGGTTGAGAGGAAAAGGTAGGTCAGCCATGATTAAATGCAGGAGGAGACTAGATGGGCTGAATGGCCTAATTCTGATCCTATAACAAGAACTTACGAACCTTTTCTTGTAACCTTTGACGTCCTTACTAAGGATGGCCCCCCCGACTCCATCAAATTGATAACAGGCAGTCTTGGAAGTCTATCCTGCCTAGTCAAACCGCATGTCAAAAACCTCGGCATGATATTTGACTCTGCATTAAAATTTGATAAGCAAGTCAACGCTGTGGTAAAAGCCAGCTTCTTCCAACTTCGAACCATAGCTAAAATCAAACCTTTCCTCCAATTCGACGACACAGAAAAAATCATTCACGCTTTCATTTCCTCCCGCCTAGACTACTGCAACTCCCTATACACTGGGATCAGCCAATCTTCCCTGTCCCGCCTGCAACTGGTCCAAAACGCCGCAGCGAGACTCCTGACGGGTACCCGTAAAAGGGACCACATCACCCCGATTCTGGCCTCTCTCCACTGGCTCCCTGTACGGTACAGAATCAACTTCAAGCTCCTCCTATTCACGTATAAAGCCCTAAATGGACACTTCCCCCCCTACATCAAAAATCTTCTAACCCCCCTCTCTAACTCCAGGTCCCTCAGGTCGGCCGACTTGGGGCTATTCACTATCCCGCGGTCTAGGCTTAAGCTCAGGGGTGACCGCGCTTTTGCGGTTGCAGCTCCTAGACTGTGGAACAGCATCCCTCTCCCCATCAGAACTGCCCCCTCCATCGACTCCTTTAAGTCCAGGCTCAAAACCTATTTCTACTCCCTAGCGTTTGAGGCTCATTGAGGAGGCGCTGTGAACTGTTTATGTGCTACTGTATGTTTCATTTTTTTTTTTTCCATTGGAACCTAATCAGATGTACAGCACTTTGGTCAACGTGGGTTGTTTTTAAATGTGCTATACAAATAAAATTGACTTGACTTGACTTGACTTGACTACTAATCACGAACCTATTAATATCCGTATTAAAAATACCCAATGACTTAGCTTCCACCACCTGTGTAATCATATATTGTCTTTCTGCTGACTGGTTAGCACGCAACAAAAGCTTTTCTCTGTACCTCGGTACACGTGACAATAAACTAAACTGAACTCATTAACTAACTAACACGGAAGTGCAGATGCTGGTATACCAAAGAGGATGTAAAGTACTGGAGTAACTCAGAAGGGCAGACAACCTTGTGACATTGGCTCGACTATAGTGGTGGAGACGTTGAATTGCTGTTGGCTTCAGTACACTGGGGTATTGTCCCTGTTTCTCTTCAAAACATTGGCCACTCTGAGTCTGACGAAGGGTCTCGAGTCGAAACGTCACCCATTCCTACTCGCCAGAGATGCTACCTGTCCCGCTGAGTTACCCCAGCATTTTGTGTCTGTCTTCGGTGCAGTTCCTTCCTGACAGCACAAGTTATACGGACAGCACAATCTCAGGAGAATCATATTTTTAATGCATGAACAGCCCCCTGGCAGAAGCATCCACGTGGCAGGGCTGGGAACTGGAAATGTCCTGAGCTAATTCTGCTACCACCATCGTCTCCTGATTGCGCCTTTTTCAGGACGGACAATGACAGTGATGTAACATTTGAAACATGGATGATGGACACAAAAGAAGAAGAATGCATGAATGTCACAGATGCTAACCCAGCCTTACAAATCCTCATTGATATTCTGTCCTGGGCCTCCTCCACTGCCAAATTGAGGCCACGCGCAAACTGGAGTAACAGCACCTCATATTCCACTTGGGCAGCTCACAGCCCAATGGTAGACACAAAATGCTGGAGTAACTCAGCGGGTCAGGCAGCATCTCTGGAGAGAAGGAATGGGTGACGTTTCGGTTCGAGACCCTTCCTCAGACTGATGTCAGTGGAGGGGGGGGATGAAGTCCCGAGATGCTGCCTGACATCAGTCTGAAGAAGGGTCTCGACCCGAAACGTCACCCATTCCTTCTCTCCAGAGATGCTGCCTGACCCGCTGAGTTACTCCAGCATTTTGTGTCTACCTTCGATTTAAACCAGCACCTGCAGTTTCTTTTTCTTACACCCCAATGGTGTGGAACATTCACGAAATAAGGAACTGTAGATGCTGTTTCCTTCCGACACGTTGGCAAGGGGGTTGTGTATCAGAGAGGGTAGAGGAGCCCTTGGACATCTTACCCCTAAGGCCACATCACCAGCTGCTCCAGTTGGCATTAATATTAGTTTATTATTGTCACTTTTATTGCGATGCCGTGAACTTTTGTTTGCAAGCTATCCAATTAAATGAGATCATAGATTACATGAGTACAATCTGGTTTTAAACAAATATAACAGGGAGAGCAAAGAGAAGAAAGCCAGAATGCAGCACTTAGTGTCTCCGTATTGCAACGCTACATTTTTACTTAAGCCCGGGTCCCATCCCGACTACGGGCGCTGTCTGTACGGAGTTTGTACGTTCTCCCCGTGACCCGCGTGGGTTTCCTCCCACACTCCAAAGAAGTACAGGTTTGCAGGTTAATTGGCTATGGTAAAATTGTAAATTGTCCCTGGTGTGTAGGATAGTACTAGTATACGGACGGGGTGATCGCTGGTCGGCACGGACTCGATGGGCCGAAGGGCCTGTTTACGCGCTGTATCTCTGAAGTCTAAAGTATAAAGTCTCCTTGTGTCTTCCATTGTTCATAAGGTCATGTTGAAAGAGCAGAATTAGGCCATTTGGCCCATCAGGTCTATTCCGCCATTCAATCATGGCTGATCTATCTCTCCCTCCTAACCCCATTCTCCTCACAACACCTGACACTAATGAAGAATCTATCTATCTGTGCCTTAAAAATACCCATTGTCTTGGCCTCCACAGCCATCTGTGGCAATGATTTCCACAGATTCACCACCCTCTGACTAAAGAAATTGGAGACAGGAAAAGTGTGTAGGAAGGAACTGCAGATGCTGGTTTACACCGAAGATAGACACAAAATGCTGGAGTAACTCAGCGGGACAGGCAGCATCTCAGGAGAGAAGGAATGGGTGACGATTCAGGTCAAGACTCGCTGGAATTTAGAAGATTGAGGGGGGATCTTATAGAAACTTACAAAATTCTTAAGGGGTTGGAGAGGCTAGATGCAGGAAGATTGTTCCCGATGTTGGGGAAGTCCAGAACAAGCGGTCACAGTTTAAGGATAAGGGGGAAGTCTTTTAGGACCGAGATGAGAAAGTGTTTTTTCACACAGAGAGTGGTGAATCTGTGGAATTCTCTGCCACAGAAGGTAGTTGAGGCCAGTTCATTGGCTATATTTAAGAGGGAGTTAGATGTGGCCCTTGTGGCTAAAGGGATCAGGGGGTATGGAGAGAAGGCAGGTACGGGATACTGAGTTGGATGATCAGCCATGATCATATTGAATGGCGGTGCAGGCTCGAAGGGCCGAATGGCCTACTCCTGCACCTATTTTCTATGTTTCTATGTTTCAGACTGAACCGAAACGTCACCCATTCCTTCTCTCCAGAGATGCTGCCTGTCCCGCTGAGCCACTCCAGCATTTTGTGTCTACCTTCAGTTTAAAGCAGCATCTGCAGTTCCTTCCTAAACAATATCAGTGTGGTGTATTTTGACTTTCTGAAGGTCTTTTACACGTTGCGACAGAGATTGAGGGCATTTCCTGGCAATGTATTAAGCTCTGGTTGCAGTGATAGGGAACAGAACAGGAATAACCAGATCATCTCCCGCAAGGACGCTGCCAGGATCGGCGCCGAATCCACAGCTGTTCCCAATCCATGTCAATGATTTACATCAGGGGATCAAGATAACATAGAACATAGAACAGTGTGGCACCAGAACAGGCCCTTCAGCCCACAATGTCTGTGCCGAACACGCTACCCAGACCAACTCTTATCTGCCTGCATAGTCCTGAACTGCCATGTACATCATTGGTGTTGTTATGGTGTCTTCCCAGCTGTTATCAGGTAACTGAACCATCCTACCACAACCAGAGAGCAGTGCCGAACTACTATCTACCTCATTGGAGATCCTTGGACTATCCTTGATCGGACTTTACTGGCTTTACCTTGCACTAAACGTTAGTCCCTTATCATGTATCTGTACACTGTGGACGGCTCGATTGTAATCATGTATTGTCTTTCCACTGACTGGACAGGGCGCAACAAAAGCTTTTCACTGTACATGACACTAAACTAAATCAAACTAAACATGATCCAAATCCTTTCTGTGTACAAGATCATGAGAGGAATAAAGTCGGGTAAACGCACAGAGTCCCTTGCCCAGAGTAGGGGAATCGAGAACCACAGGAATTATGTTCAAGGTGAGGGGGGAAAAGATTAAATAGGAAACCTTTTTACACAGAGAGCGGTGGGTGGATGGAACAAGCTGCCGGAGGAGGTAGTTGAGGTAAGTAGCATTACAACATTTAAGAAACAGTTAGGCAGGTACATGGATAGGACAGGTTTAGAGTGATATGGGCCAAATGCAGGCAGGTGGGACTAGTGCTGATGGGGCATATTGTTTGGTGTGGGCAAGTTGGGCTGAAGGGCCTGTTTCTGCGTTGTAAGATACTAAGACTCGGAAATAGTCCCTTCGGCCCAACTTGCCCACACCGACCAACATGCGCCATCCACACGAGTCTCACCTGTCCGCCTTTGGCCCATCCTATCCGTGCACCTGTCTAATGACATTCCCTGCATATCCATGTGCCTATCCACAATGTCTCTGTTGAACATGATGCCAAGTCCATCACATGTCTACCTATAACCCATGAAGTTCCATTCTCTGCACATCCATTTCCCTCTCCTACAGTCTTTACATTTGTTATATTCTTATGGAGAGGGAGGATAGCGGAGAGAAATAGATTTATGAGTTAATCTAAATCATACAACAATTGAAAGGCTGGGACTCGGAGACACAAGAGGAAACCAAGGAAAGTGATGGCTTGTTTTGCGAATCATTCCAAAATATCTCGTTTCCGGGACGTAAGAAGTTCCATAAATAGGACACTCCGGAGATTAATGGGGAAGTTGAAAGGATGCCAGGTGAGGCACACTTTGCAGCAGGGGCTTGAGGAGTTACAGAGTGTGATGTACTGATTACCACACAGGCCATTTGGCCCATCGAGCGCATACCAGCTCCCAGCAATGCTCGTTCACACTCATCCTTTTCATGGAGTCATAGAGTGATCGAGCGTGGAAACCGGCCCAACTTGCCCACACCGGCCAACATGGCCCAACTACACTAGTCCCACCTGCCTGCGTTTGGCCCATACCCCTCCAAACCTGTCAAAGATGTGCAGGTTTGCAGGTTAATTGTCTTCGGTAAAATTGTCAATAGACATTAGACAATAGACAATAGGTGCAGGAGTAGGCCATTCGGCCCTTCGAGCCAGCACCACCATTCACCGTGATCATGGCTGATCATCCACAATCGGTACCCCGTTCCTGCCTTCTCCCCATACACCCTGACTCCGCTATCATTAAGAGCTCTATCTAGCTCTCTCTTGAAAGCAACCAGAGAATTGGCCTCCACTGCCTTCTGAGGCAGAGAGTTCCACAGCTGTCCTATCCATGCACCAGGTAGTATAAGAAAATAACTGCAGATGCTGGTACAAATCGAAGGTATTTATTCACAAAATGCTGGAGTAACTCAGCGGGTCAGGCAGCATCTCAGGAGAGAAGGAATGGGTGACGTTTCGGGTCGAGACCCTTCTTCAGACTGTACCATGCACTATGTTACCTGAAGTTAGAGAAATCAATATTCTATACCACTGGGTTGTAAGCTGCCCAAGCGAAATGCTTTCTCCAGCGCATCTGTAGAAAGTGGTAAGGGTCGTTGGAGACAGTGTTCTGCTGAAGTTGATGTGCTGTCTTAGCCATGATGCCACTGTATTTAGGCCATGATAAATTGTTGTTGATATTGACGGCAAGACCTTAAAGCTGGCCCAGGCCCAGGCCGGCACTCCACCCCACCTGCTGAAGCCCATGACTAGCTCCTTGGTGTTGTTGATATTGAGGGAGAGGTTGTTGTCTTGGCACCAGATCATTCTGCCCACCATCTCCTTCCTGTACTCCGCCTCATCATTGTTTGGGATTCAGCCCAGTCCCGTGGTGTCATCTGCAAACGTGTCACTGGATATCGGAGTACTCCCAAGGACACCAAAGATGGAGTAACTCAGCGGGTCAGGCAGCATCTGTGGAGAACATGGATAGGTGGCGTTTCACAGAGTGCTGGAGTAACTCAGCGGGTCAGGCAGCATCTGTGGAGAACATGGATAGGTGACGTTTCACAGAGTGCTGGAGTAACTCAGCGGGTCAGGCAGCATCTGTGGAGAACATGGATAGGTGACGTTTCACAGAGTGCTGGAGTAACTCAGCGGGTCAGGCAGCATCTGTGGAGAACATGGATAGGTGACATTTCACAGAGTGACGGTGAGTCGCCGACCTCTGAACACGGAGATGATGGGCGCATTCACCGCTGAGAGCCTTCTGATACACGATGACGCACGGTCACTGAGGTCTAAACTTCCGGAGAGTGGGATTGTTGGTCTCTTGTTGCTCGCGTCAGCTCTGCTCCCAGGGCTGTGCCAGGAGCCGCCTCTCTCTGTTCCGATCATCCTCTTTAGGAAGTTCAGGGGCTGTACAGGCAGCCAGTCCATCTTCCCTTTGTTTGACAATGTGCTATAATATCCTGATGAACTGCACTGTTTATGTGCACATGGATTACTGTGTGTCTCTCTGATGCAGTTTAGTCATCAGTCTGAGAAGCTTCAAGTTGCGTGGGTACGATCGAAGAATTCAGCTATGAAGAAGCAGGAGGTTCGGCCCAACGTTCTGGTGCTAGCCCTTTGGCCAGGGTTGTCATTTAATTAATCCTCCCGCTTCTCTACCCCAAAGCCACGTAAATCTTTCCCTTCACGTAGATCCCCAACAGCTCTCACCAGCTTAGGAAGTTCGGCACTGTCCCCAACAACTCTCCCCAACTCCCCAATGGTGGCCGATTAGGAAAAGGGGAGATGCAACGAGACCTGGGTGTCGTGGTACACCAGTCATTGAAAGTAGGCATGCAGGTGCAGCAGGCAGTGAAGAAAGCGAATGGTATGTTGGTGTGATAATTGGAGGGAGAAAGCAAAAATAAAGGCGTCTAAACCCACCTTATTTATGAACCCTTTACTGCCCCGCCTGCTATTGGTCTTCCGTTACCAAAGGATAATTCACATTCACAGGACGTATATACGTTCCCTTTTACCCAGATGATGAAAGAAAGAGGTGGCAGAGATGCACAATGGTTCTCTGAGCAGTTTAGGATCTTGATAGAGGGAGGTGAGTTAAACATGTATTCGATATGTCATGGCACTTTGTTTTTAACGTATTCAAACCTTTTCTTTTTCTTTAATGGTACAGCCACTAATGTCCTGAATCCACCAGTCCTGAGATGGCAATAAGAACCCTGATTCCTATGACAATAACCTGTCTCTCAATACGCATTTCAGAATAGCCAACCCGACAAAAATACAAACAATTAAAATTCCCACATACAATGCTATATTAATCAACTTGTCCAACCAGCCCCCGAAATCCTAATCACCCCAACTATTCGACTCCTTCATGTTATCCATTTACTCTCTTATCTTGTAATAAAACTAGTAATATTCTCTGTTGGCATTCATAGCGAAGGGATTTGAGTATAGGAGCAGGGAGGTTCTGCTGCAGTTGTACAGGGCATTGGTGAGACCACACCTGGAGTATTGCATACAGTTTTGGTCTCCTAATCTGAGGAAAGACATTCTTGCCATAGAGGGAGTACAGAGATGGTTCACCAGATTGATTCCTGGGATGGCAGGACTTTCATATGAAGAAAGACTGGATAGACTTGGCTTGTACTCGCTGGAATTTAGAAGATTGAGGGGGGATCTTATAGAAACTTACAAAATTCTTAAGGGGTTGGACAGGCTAGATGCAGGAAGATTGTTCCCGATGTTGGGGAAGTCCAGAACAAGGGGTCACAGTTTAAGGATAAGGGGGAAGTCTTTTAGGACCGAGATGAGAACGTTTTTTTTCACACAGAGAGTGGCGAATCTGTGGAATTCTCTGTCACAGAAGGTAGTTGAGGCCAGTTCATTGGCTATATTTAAGAGGGAGTTAGATGTGGCCCTTATGGCTAAAGGGATCAGGGGGTATGGAGAGAAGGCAGGTAGAGGTTACTGAGCTGGATGATCAGCCATGATCATATTGAATGGCGGTGCAGGCTCGAAGGGCCGAATGGCCTACTCCTGCACCTATTGTCTATGTTTTATGTTTCTATGTAACTTCTACAGATGTGCCGTAGAAAGCATTTCACCGGCACGCATCACAGCGCGGTTTGGGAACAGCTCCATCCAAGACCGTAAAAAAATCGCAGAGAATTGTGGACACAGCCCAGACCATCACACAAACCTACCTCCCTTCCATTGACTCCATCTACACCTCGCGCTGCCTCGGCAAGGCCAGCAGCATCATCAAGGACCAGTCTCACCCCGGCCACTCCCTCTTCTCCCCTCTCCCATCGGGCAAAAGGTACAGAAGTGTGAAAACGCACACCTCCAGATTCAGGGACAGTTTCTTCCCGGCTGTTATCAGGCAACTGAACCGTCCTCTCACCAACTAGAGAGCGGTCCTGACCTCCCATCTACCTCATAGGAGACCCTCGGTCTATCTTTAATCAGACTTTGCTGGCTTGACCTTGCACTAAACGTTATTCCCTTTATCCTGTATCTGTACACTGTGGACGGTATGATTGTAATCATGTATTGTCTTTCCGCTGACTGGCTAACACACCACAAAAGCTTTTCACTGTACCTCGGTACACATGACAATAAACTCAACTAAACTAAACTAAACTAAACTTTATCTATTCCCCTTTGAGACTTACAGTTGAATCCAGCTGTTGCCCTTTTAGTCAGTGAACTCCTGGTACCATCGACTCGATGTGTCGGAAGTAACTGCAGATGTTGGTTTAAACCGAAGACAGACACAAAATGCTGGAGTAACTCAGCGGGACTGGCAACATCTCTGGGGGTTTAAGAGGGAAAAACCTGGTGTGTTTGTGTAGCTGCAGTTAGCAGACAAACGCAAGGCAGGTCTGAAACCGACAGTCATGGAGAAAATCACCAAACATTTCAGCAACATGGGATTTTTAATTAGATTTCATTTTAATGAACACTTAATGATGGCTGACATTTCTTCACAGCTGTCACTCGTTGATATGAGCTCACCTATTGCAAAGCTCTGAAACAGCACACTGGGATAATTGGAAAGATATCACAGATCAAAGTCAATGAGACAGGTCTATCAGGTTACAACGTTGGTCGGACTATTTTTAGATTTGCATATATACCTGACCACCGTGATTTTTTCCTGCATTTTAATTTCAGATCAAAGCCATACTTCTGAAACTGAAGGTAGACACAAAATGCTGGAGTGACTCAGTGGGACAGGCAGCATCTCTGGAGAGAAGGAATGGGTGACGTTTCGGTTCAGTCTGAAACATAGAAACATAGAAAATAGGTGCAGGAGTAGGCCATTCAGCCCTTCGAGCCAGCACTGCCATTCAATATGATCATGGCTGATCACCCAGAATCAGTACCCTGTTCCTGCTTTCTCCCCATAACCCTTGATTCCGTTAGCCCTAGGAGCGAAATCCAAATCTCTCTTGAAAACATCCAGTGAATCGGCCTCCACTGCCTTCTGTGGCAGAGAATTCCACAGGTTCACAACTCCTTGGTTGAAAAAGTTTTTCCTCATCTCAGTCCTAAATGACCGACCCTTTAGACAGGATCAGAAACTGTTTAACCATTGGATGGTTGGCTGGCTTGTCTGTAGTTACTACGGGTGCTGTCTGCACGGGGTTTGTACGTTCTCCCCGTGACCTGCGTGGGTTTTCTCCGGGTGCTCCGGTTTCCTCCCATATCCCAAAGATGTGCAGTTTTGCTGGTTAATTGGCTTTGGTAAAATTGTAAATTGTCCCTAGTGCGTGGGATAGTGCTCGTGTACGGGGTGATCGCTGGTCAGCACGGTCCCAAATACTCATGGAAATGTGAAGAGATTCCGGGCAACAGGGTAGCGCAGCGGTAGAGTTGCTGGCTCACAGCGCCAGAGAGCTGGGTTCAAGCCTGGCTACCCCGGGTGCTGTCTGTACGGAGTTTGTATGGGGTTTGGAGGAGGGGGAGGTGATGGGGACGGGGGAGGGGGTGGGAGAGGTGGGGTGGGTGTGGGGATGGGGGAGGGCTGGGGGTGAGAGTGGGGTTGATGTGGGTGGGTGGGTGGGTGGGGGAGAGGGGGGGTGGATGTGGTGGAGGAAGAGGGGTGGGGAGGGGTGGGGGAGGGGTGGGAGAGGGTGTGTGGGTCCGTGGGTAGGGGAGGGCTGAGGGAGGGGAGGAGTGGTGCGGGGGAGGGGTGGAGGAGGGGTGGGGTGGGGGTGGGGAGGGTTGGGGGTTGGGGTGGGAGGAGATGGGGCCGTGAGGATGGGGGAGTACCCAGTGTTGTTGCCCTCCCTCCCTGCCTCTCTTGCCCACACGGAGTGGTGTTGGTTATCTAGTACAATAGTGGAAACGGTTCCTTATCTCATCCAATGTTGACACAAGAAGCTCAGTGATGGAAATATCAAGCTTGCCACTTCATTAAAAAACAATCTGGAAGTAATCAGCCCTCGATTCCACAGCGATAGGTTTCGCACCTCTAGTCTGGTGAGAAAGGAACTTGCATTCAGATTGTATGTGTGGAGCACAAGGGAGGTGTAGAGACAGAGTGGTATAAAGTGGTCGAGTCGCTGTCTTACAGCGCCAGAGACCCGGGTTCGATCCTGACCATGGGTGCTGTCTGTATGGAGTTTGCACGTTCTCCCCGTGACGGCGTGGGTTTCCTCCGGGTGCTCCGGTTTCAATGGTTCAATGGTGTTTTATTCTCACCCGTGTGATGTGCGAACACACGGTTAAATTATTTTTACTTACAAACATGTCCCATATTGCAAAGACATGTGGGTTGGTGGGTTAATCGGCTTCTGTAGAATTGTCTAGTGTGTGTAGCATGGAACTAGTATATCGGTGATCGCTGGTCGGCATAAACTCGGAGGGTCGAATGGCCTGTTTCCACGCTGTATCTCTAAGCTCAGTGGGCTGTTTCTAAGCACACTGTATTAAACATGAGATTGCATGTATGTGCAGTGATAATTTACTGAACTGAAAGCAAAATAAGAATTTCACTGAACTTTAATACAGGTAATGATAAAGACCGACGTGGGTTTTCTCCGGGTGCTCTGGATTCCTCCCACACTCAAAGACGTACAGGTTTGTAGGTTATCTTTGGCTTGGTATAAGTGTAAATTGTCCCTAGTGTGTGTAGGATAGTGTTAATGTGTGGGGATCGCTGGTCGGTGCGGACTCAGTGGGCTGAAGGGCCTGTTTTCCGCGCTGTATCTCTAAACTAAACTAAACTAAACAGTTGCAATTGCAATGTTCAAAAGATATTTGGACAGGTTAATGGATAGGAAGTGTTTAGTGGGATATGGACCAAATGAAGGCAAATGGGACTAGCTCAGGTAGACAGGCGCAGAGTGCTGGAGTAACTCAGCGGGTCAGGCAGCATCTGTGGAGAACATGGATAGGTGACGTTTCACAGAGTGCTGGAGTAACTCAGCGGGTCAGGCAGCATCTCTGGAGAACATGGATAGGTGACGTTTCAAGTTGGAACCGTTCATAAGATCATAAGTGATAGTAGAATTAGGCCATTCGGCCCATCAAGTCTACTCCGCCATTCAATCATGGCTGATCTATCTCTCCCTCCTAACCCAATTCTCCTGTCTTCTCCCCAAAACCCCTGACACCCATACTGATTAAGAATCTATCTCAGCTTTAAAAATATCCACTGACTTGGTCTCCACAGCCGTCTGTGGCAACGAATTCCACAGATTCACCACCCTCTGACTGAAGAAATTCCTCCTCATCTCCTTCTTAAAGGAACGTCCTTTAATTCTGAGGCTGTGCCCTCTGGTCCTAGACCCTCCCTTTCTTCCGACCTGGATGGGTAAAGTCTTAAGAAGGGTCCCAACCCGAAACCTCACCCATCCTTTTTCTTTAGAGATGCTGCCTGACCCACAGAGTTACTCCAGCATTTTGTGTCTATCTTCAGTCTAAACCAGCATCTGCAGTTCCTTCCTGAACAAACCCAAAGATCCATTGAGTTTGAGTCCACACATGGTCCTTCACAGATGGTGGAGTTCCAGCATCACATGGCCAGTGCCCGAGAGTGGGGACTGGTGGCTAGAGACCCCTCTCTCTCTCTCTCTCTCTCCCTCTCTCTGTCACTCTCTCCTTCCCTCTCTCCCTCTCTCCCTCTCTCTCTCTCTCTCTGTCTCTCTCTCTCTCTGTGTCTCTGTCACTCCCTCCTTCCCTCTCTCTCTCTCTCTCTCTCTCTCTCTGTCTCTCTCTCTCTCTCTCTGTCTCTCTCTCTCTCTCTGTCTCTCTCTCTCTCTCTCTCTCTCTCTCTCTCTCTCTCTCTCTCTCTCTCTCTCTCTCTGTCTCTCTCTCTCTCTCTCTCTCGTCTCTCTCTCTCTCTCTCTCTCTCTCTCTCTCTCTCTCTCTCTCTCTCTCTCTCTCTCTCTCTCTCTCTCTCGCTCTCTCTCTCCCTCCTCCCTCCCTCCCTCCCTCTCTTCCTCTCTCTCTCCCTCTGTCCAGGTTGGAGAGGAACCCTTGCTGGAGTAGATAGTTGTTGTGTTCTGCCTCTGAGTCTTGTCAAAACACCTCTTTCAACAGGGCGTAGAGAGCAGGTGATAAGATCGAGGAACAGGCGGTGGAGAGACTGAGCTGACTCTCAGCCTCTGGTTCCACCTCCCCCTGACAATACCGTGGGAAAACTGTGGGCTTAGCCCTTGGTTTATGGAGGATGGCTTGGTACACCTCCAACCCACCATTCTCACTCACTCCCCCTCTCCCCCTCTCCCCTTCTCCCCTTCTCTCTTTCTCCCCCTCTCCCCTCTCCCCTCTCTCCCCTCTCCCTCCCTCCCCCTCCCCTCTCCCCTCTCCCTCCATCCCCTCTCCCCTCTCTCTCTCTCTCCCCTCTCCCTCCCTCCCCTCTCCCTCCCCTCTCCCCTCTCCCCTCTCCCTCCCTCCTCTCTCCCCTCTTCCCTGAAACAGAGCACAAACCCTCATATCTGAAGCAGTACAGGAAAAAAACTGCAGATGCTGGTTTAAACCGAAGGTCGACACAAAATGCTGGAGTAACTCAGTGGGTCAGGCAGCATCTCTGGAGAGAAGGATTGGGTGACGTTTCGGATCAAGAAGTCTGAAGAAGGGTCTCGACCCGAAACCTCACCCATTCCTTCTCTCCAGAGATGTTGCCTGACCCGCTGAGTTACTCCAACGTTTTGCATTCTAACTAAAAGTTTCCTGTTCCTGTACTTGGCCCAGAGTTCTGGGCCAGTGGACATTTGCGTGAGACCAAAGGGTAGGGTTAATGTTTTGCATCGAACAAAGGTTGGAGAGATAACGATCAGGAACAGTTATACAAATCACCCGTAACTAAAGGGCGCAAGATAAAGGACTGAGAGCTGACCTGACAACGCTGCTCCAACCCAACCCTACTCACAGCCCCACAGGGTCACAGTCACAGAGACATACAGTATTGAAGCAGTCCCTTCGGCCCACACTCTCCATGCTAGACGTCAGACCTTCATAGTGGCTTAACGTATGTTGAGGGTTTGACCCTGCTCCGAGCATCTTCGTCATAGAGTCATGGAGTCGTGTATCAAGGGTGGAAGTCATTGTTGACCTGGCGTCTTCCCTAACCTTTAACCTCCGCCCCACACTCATCTCCCACCCCCGAGTCCCCAATGTTGTATAAGGGAAGTCAAAGGGTGAAAAGGCAAGAGAGTCAGAGAGTGTCTTAATGCATATGTCCCAACATACGTCATCACTTCATGTAATGTCACACAGCGTGGAAACAGGCCCTTCAGCCCAACTTGCCCACGCCGGCCAACATGTCCCATCTACACCAGTCCCACCTGCCTTAGTGCAGAGGATGTTTTCACTAGTGGGAGAGTCCAGGACTTCAGTCTGAAGAAGGGTCTCGACCCGAAACGTCACCCATTCCTTCTCTCCCGAGATGCTGCCTGTCCTGCTGAGTTACTCCAGCTTTTTGTGAATAAATACCAGAATTTAAAAGACGTTCCTTAAGAATGGAGATGAGGAAGAATTTCTTTAGTCAGAGGGTGGTGAATCTGTGGAACTCATTGCCACAGACGGTTGTGGAGGCCAAGTCAATGGATATTTTTATGGCAGAGATAGATAGATTCTTGATTAGTGCGGGTGTCAGGGGTTATGGGGAGAAGGCAGGAGAATGGGGTTAGGAGGGAGAGATAGATCAGCCATGATTGAATGGCAGAGTAGACTCGATGGGCCGAATGGCCTAATTCTGCTCCAATGACTGATTAAATTGGGCGGGACGGTAGTGCAGTGGTAGAGCAGCTGGCTTACAGCGCCCGAGACCTGGGTTCCATCCCGACTCTAGGTGCTCTCTGTTTGGAGTTTGTACGTTCTCCCCGTGACCTGCGTGGGTTTTCTCCGGGTGTTCTGGTTTCCTCCCACACTCCAAAGACGTGCAGGTTTGTAGGTTAATGCGTTTCTGTTAATTACAAATTGTCCCTAGTGTGTGTGGGATAGTGTTAGTGTGGGGGGGGTCGCTGGCCGGTGCGGATTCGGTGGGCCGAAGGGCCTGTTTCCACGCTGTATCTCTAAACTAAACTAAACCTATGAACTTATAACTCTCCGTGTCCCTCCAGCACTTTGGTTTCTTGGACTTTGGGTGACATGTTCACAGAGGCAGACAGCTAGGGTTGCCAACTGTCCCGTATTAGCCGGGACATCCCGTATTTTGGGCTAAATTGGTTTGTCCCGTATGGGACCGCCCTTGTCCCGTATTAGGCCCGGGCGGCCGCCATTGGCGGAGCGGGAGCACGTGGCCGCTGGCTGGATGAGGTCACGTGGGGCGCGGGGCAGTGACGTCACCCTTTGTCCCGTGTTTGGGAGTGAGGTAGTTGGCAACCCTACAAGACAACAGCGGGCTCTGGGGCTCGGGACAGGCGGACGCTGGGACTGAGTCACTGAAAGGAAGCATGCAGGTACAGCAGGCAATGAAGAAAGCCAATGTAATGTTGGCCTTCATAACAAGAGGAGTTGAGTATAGGAGCAAAGAGGTCCTTCTGCAGTTGTACAGGGCCCTAGTGAGACTGCACCTGGAGTACTGTGTGCAGTTTTGGTCTCCAAATTTGAGGAAGGATATTCTTGCTATTGAGGGCGTGCAGCGTAGGTTTACTAGGTTAATTCCCGGAATGGCGGGACTGTCATATGTTGAAAGACTGGAGCGACTAGGCTTGTATACACTGGAATTTAGAAGGATGAGAGGGGATCTTATCGAAACGTTTAAGATTATTAAGGGGTTGGGCACGCTAGAGGCAGGAAACATGTTCCCAATGTTGGGGGAGTCCAGAACCAGGGGCCACAGTTTAAGAATAAGGGGTCGGCCATTTAGAACTGAGATGAGGAAAAACCTCTTCAGTCAGAGAGTTGTGAATCTGTGGAATTCTCTGCCTCAGAAGGCAGTGGAGGCCAATTCTCTGAATGCATTCAAGAGAGAGCTGGATAGAGCTCTTAAGGATAGCGGAGTCAGGGGGTATGGGGAGAGGGCAGGAACGGGGTACTGGTTGAGAATGAACAGCCATGATCACATTGAATGGCGGTGCAGGTCGAAGGGGTTTTCCTGAACCTATTGTTTATTGTACGTGAAGAGGAAAAAAATAGTCAAGGCAAATGTGGGTCCCTTGAAGACAGAAACAGGGGAATTTATTATGGGGAACAAAGAAATGGCAGACGAGTTAAACCGTTACTTTGGATCTGTCTTCACTGAGGAAGATACACACAATCTCCCAAATGTTCTAGGGGCCGGAGAACCTAGGGTGATGGAGGAACTGAAGGAAATCCACATTAGGCAGGAAATGGTTTTGGGTAGACTGATGGGACTGAAGGCTGACAAATCCCCAGGGCCTGATGGTCTGCATCCCAGGGTACTTAAGGAGGTGGCTCTAGAAATAGTGGAAGCATTGGAGATCATTTTTCAATGTTCTATAGATTCAGGATCAGTTCCGGTGGATTGGAGGATAGCAAATGTTACCCCACTTTTTAAGAAAGGAGGGAGAGAGAAAACGGGTAATTATAGACCAGTTAGTCTGACATCAGTGGTGGGGAAGATGCTGGAGTCAATTATAAAAGATGAAATTGCTGAGCATTTGGATAGCAGTAACGGGATCATTCCGAGTCAGCATGGATTTACGAAGGGGAAATCATGCTTGACAAATCTACTGGAATTTTTTGAGGATGTAACTAGGAAAATTGACAGGGGAAGTCAGTGGATGTGGTGTACCTCGACTTTCAGAAAGCCTTCGACAAGGTCCCACATAGGAGATTAGTGGGCAAAATTAGGGCGCATGGTATTGGGGGTAGGGTACTGACATGGATAGAAAATTGGTTGACAGACAGAAAGCAAAGAGTGGGTATAAATGGGTCCCTTTCGGAATGGGAGGCAGTGACCAGTGGGGTACCGCAAGGTTCGGTGCTGGGACCCCAGCTATTTACGATATACATTAATGACTTAGACGAAGGGATTAAAAGTACCATTAGCAAATTTGCAGATGATACTAAGCTGGGGGGTAGTGTGAATTGTGAGGAAGATGCAATAAGGCTGCAGGGTGACTTGGACAGGTTGTGTGAGTGGGCGGATACATGGCAGATGCAGTTTAATGTAAATAAGTGTGAGGTTATTCACTTTGGAAGTAAGAATAGAAAGGCAGATTATTATCTGAATGGTGTCAAGTTAGGAGGAGGGGGAGTTCAACGAGATCTGGGTGTCCTAGTGCATCAGTCAATGAAAGGAAGCATGCAGGTACAGCAGGCAGTGAAGAAAGCCAATGGAATGTTGGCCTTCATAACAAGAGGAGTTGAGTATAGGAGCAAAGAGGTCCTTCTACAGTTGTACCGGGCCCTGGTGAGACCGCACCTGGAGTACTGTGTGCAGTTTTGGTCTCCAAATTTGAGGAAGGATATTCTTGCTATGGAGGGCGTGCAGCGTAGGTTCACTAGGTTAATTCCCGGAATGGCGGGACTGTCGTATGTTGAAAGACTGGAGCGATTGGGCTTGTATACACTGGAATTTAGAAGGATGAGGGGGGACCTTATTGAAACATATAAGATAATTAGGGGATTGGACACATTAGAGGCAGGAAACATGTTCCCAATGTTGGGGGAGTCCAGAACAAGGGGCCACAGTTTAAGAATAAGGGGTAGGCCATTTAGAACGGAGATGAGGAAGAACTTTTTCAGTCAGAGAGTGGTGAAGGTGTGGAATTCTCTGCCTCAGAAGGCAGTGGAGGCCAGTTCGTTGGATGCTTTCAAGAGAGAGCTGGATAGAGCTTTTAAGGATAGCGGAGTGAGGGGGTATGGGGAGAAGGCAGGAACGGGGTACTGATTGAGAGTGATCAGCCATGATCGCATTGAATGGCGGTGCTGGCTCGAAGGGCTGAATGGCCTACTCCTGCACCTATTGTCTATTGTCTATTGTCTATTGTCTATTGTCTCTTGTCTCTTGAGGTGCCAGCAGGAGGCAGTATACAGCAGCATGAAACAGTGCAAGAATTTCCAGGATAAACATTGGTTATAAATAACTGGAGATGGTTCTCACTTGGAACAGTTGAGAGCATCGGTGCCAGGATTCCACTGGCGTCCGGCCCACTTACACCACAGTTCACGCAGGGAGGAAGCATTTTAACGGCTCTTTGCCTGTTGGGCCGGAGATGTTGTGTTCTCTGTCCCTCCCTGCCCTGGCCCTTGCCCATGGATAGGGTCCCTAGTGAGATGTAGGTCATGCAGTGATGGGGGATCTCATCCGCCATCGCATCTCACATGAACCCTCCACCGCTCTTCCCGCCCACTGCACAGCGTCACTCCCTGCGTGACATCGCAAGAAGCTTCAGAGGGGATCTTACAGAAACGCATACAGTTATAAAAGGACTGGACAAGCTAGATGCAGGGAAAATGTTCCCAATGTTGGGCGAGTCCAGAACCAGGGCCCACACACACACAGTCTAAGAATAAAGGGGAGGCCATTTAAAACTGAGGTGAGAAAAAACATTTTCACCCAGAGAGTTGTGAATTTGTGGAATTCTCTGCCACAGAGGGCAGTGGAGGCCAAATCACTGGATGGATTTAAAAGAGAGTTAGATAGAGCTCTAGGGGCTAGCGGAATCAAGGGTTATGGGGAGAAGGCAGGCACGGGGTACTGATTGTGGATGATCAGCCATGATCACAATGAATGGCGGTGCTGGCTCGAAGGGCCGAATGGCCTCCTCCTGCACCTAATTTCTCTGTTTCTGTGTTTCTATGTTTAACACATCTAACAACAAGATGTGTAAGAAGGAACTGCAGATATTGGTTTAAACCGAAGAGAGGCACATAAAAGCTGGAGTAACTCAGCAGGACAGGCAGCATCTCTGGAGAGAAGGAATGGGTGACGTTTTGGGTCGAGACCCTTCAGACCATTCATTCATTGTTCTTTATCTTTCGTTTCCCTTATCCCTAACCAGTCTGCAGAAGGGTCTCGACCCGAAACGTCACCCAGTCCCTCTCCCCAGAGATGCTGCCTGTCCCGCTGAGTTACTCCAGCATTTTGTGTCTGTCTCTAATGAAAAGATCCCAGTTCTGTCCACTTCAGTTCAGTTTATGGTCACGTGTACCGAGGTACAGGGAAAAGCTTTTTGTTGCGTGCTAACTAGTCAGCGGAAAGACAATACATGATTACATGGAACGAGCTGCCAGAGGAGGTAGTTGAGGCAGGGACTATCCCAACGTTTAAGAAACAGTTAGACAGGTACATGGACAGGACAGGTTTGGAGGGATATGGGCCAAACGCAGGCAGGTGGGACTAGTGTAGCTGGGGCATGTTGGCCGGTGTGGGCAAGTTGGGCCGAAGGGCCTGTTTCCGCACTGTATCACTCTGTAACTCTATTAGTTACACTTGGTATCACGCAGGATAGAACAATCCCATGGAACAAAACATTATCTCTCGTTTCCCTTATCCCTAACCAGCCTGAAGAAGGGTCTCGACCCGAAACGTCACCCAGTCCGTGTCATGGAAGGCACGGTGGCGCAGCGGTAGAGTTGCTGCCTCACAGCGAATGCAGCGCCGGAGACTCAGGTTCGATCCTGACTACGGGCGCCGTCTGTACGGAGTTTGTACGTTCTCCCCGTGACCTGCGTGGGTTTTCTCCGAGATCTTCGGTTTCCTCCCACACTCCAAAGACGTACAGGTTTGTAGGTTAATTGATTGGGTAAATGTAAAAATTGTCCCTAGTGGGTGTAGGATAGTGTTAGTGTGCGGGGATCGCTGGGCGGCGCGGACCCGGTGGGCCGAAGGGCCTGTTTCCACGCTGTATCTCTAAATCTAAATTAAAAAAATTAAATGTCTTTATCAATCCTCACGGCCTGCCAACAAAATATTGATCGGACACCAGGGGGCGATGTCTCCCCGCTTGCTGACTGCCTCAGTGACAATCTACAACGTATCATATCATATCATATCATATCATCATACATATATATGATATATATATCATATCATATATATACAGCGCGGAAACAGGCCTTTTCGGCCCACCAAGTCCGCGCCGCCCAGCGATCCCCGCACACTAACACTATCCTACACCCACTAGGGACAATTTTTTACATTTACCCAGCCAATTAACCTACAAACCTGTACGTCTTTGGAGTGTGGGAGGAAACCGAAGATCTCGGAGAAAACCCACGCAGGTCACGGGGAGAACGTACAAACTCCTTACAGTGCAGCACCCGTAGTCAGGATCGAACCTGAGTCTCCGGCGCTGCATTCGCTGTAAAGCAGCAACTCTACCGCTGCGCCACCGTGCCGCAAACGTACGCTGGGATAGAACTTTGTTCATCCCCAGAGGGGGATTGGTCGGCCGACAGTCACAATACACACCAAGATACACGAAAACTTGACATTAAAAGTGAAAACAAAAAGAAAAAGACAAGCGACTGTTGGCTGGCTGCCGTGTGCGCAGCGCCTTCACCGGAACAAACGTACAAACAAACAGAGACACCCCCATGGCAGAGGATTCTAAACTAGAATGCACCCCCCCACCCCCCACAACAGGTCCCATAGAAACATAGAAAATAGGTGCAGGAGTAGGCCATTCGGCCCTTCGAGCCTGCACCGCCATTCAATATGATCATGGCTGATCATCCAGCTCAGTAACCTGTACCTGCCTTCTCTCCATACCCCCTGATCCCTTTAGCCACAAGGGCCACATCTAACTCCCTCTTAAATATAGCCAATGAACTGGCCTCAACTACCTTCTGTGGCAGAGAATTCCACCGATTCACCACTCTCTGTGTGAAAAAAAACTTTCTCATCTCGGTTCTAAAAGACTTCCCCCTTAAACTGTGACCCCTTGTTCTGGACTTCCCCAACATCGGGAACAATCTTCCTGCATCTAGCCTGTCCAACCCCTTAAGAATTTTGTAAGTTTCTATAAGATCCCCCCTCAATCTTCTAAATTCCAGCGAGTACAAGCAGAGTCTATCCAGTCTTTCTTCATATGAAAGTCCTGCCATCCCAGGAATCAATCTGGTGAACCTTCTCTGTACTCCCTCTATGGCAAGAATGTCTTTCCTCAGATTAGGAGACCAAAACTGTACGCAATACTCCAGGTGTGGTCTCACCATTGCCCTGTACAACTTTTGTTCCCCCACCGTCCCTCAAACTAAACCAAACTAGAGATGGGGAATCCCCCCACGCCCGGTCAATAAATAGACAATAAACAATAGACAATAGGTGCAGGAGGAGGCCATTCGTCCTCCATTTTCTTCCCCTCCCTCCTTACCCCTCCCCATCACGCTCATTGACCGCGAGGCCAATGGTCGGCATGGACTTGGTGGGCCGAATGGCCTGTTTCCACATTGTATCTCTAAAGTCTAAGGTCCAGTGTGATCGAGCCAATATTGGTTTAGAGGTAGAAGATAGAGGGTAATGGCAGAGAGCTGGAAGCTAGTTATAAGGGGTTCACCACAGAGTTCCCTGCTACAGGGAAGATGGCTTTGCTGGAACGTGTGCAGAGAAGATTCACGATGATGTTGCCAGGACTAGAGGGCCTGTGTAGGATAGTGTTGGTGTGCGGGATCGCTGGTCGGCACGGCCTCGGTGGGCGGAAGGGCCTGTTTCCACGCTGTATCTTCAAACTAAACCAAACTAGAGATGGGGAATCTTGGCCGGCATGGGCAAGTTGGGCTGAAGGGCCTATTTCCATGCTATGACACTATGGCACTACAATCTACCCACAGTGTGTGGGTGAATGGTAAAATCTGATGGTGGAGAGTTGATAACAATTTGGGGAGAATGAAATGGGATGGGTGTTAGACAATAAACAATAGACAATAGGTGCAGGAGGAGGCCATTCGGACCTTCGAGCCAGTACTGCCATTCAATGTGATCATGGCTGATCATTCTCAATCACTACCCCGTTCCTGCCTTCTCTCCATACCCCCTGACTCCGCTATCCTTAAGAGCTCTATCCAGCTCTCTCTTGAATGCATTCAGAGAATTGGCCTCCACTGCCTTCTGAGGCAGAGAATTCCATAGTCATCGTAGATAGTCATCGTGGCTTCAATGGGCCGAAGGGCCTGTTTAGGTTAGGGTTGCCAACTGTCCCGTATTAGCCGGGACATCCCGTATTTTGGGCTAAATTAGCCTGTCCCGTACGTGACCGCCCTTGTCCCGTATTAGTAGGGTTTGCCAACTTCCTCACTCCCGCCATTGGTGGAGCGGGAGCACGTGGCCACAGGCTGGGTGAGGTCACGTGGGGGCGCGCGGGGCGGTGACACCACCCTTTGTCCCGTGTTTGGGAGTGAGGAAGTTGGCAACCCTAGTGTTGATAGTCATCGTGGCACCAATGGGCCGAAGGGCCTGTTTCAGCGCAGTGTCGCTCGGTGACTCACCCAGCCAGCGAGACACTGGAAATGTCACCGGGCTGCTGTGGTGGTCAGGACTCAATAGAGGCAGCAAGACAATGTCAAGATACAATCTGCAAATTTACAGGGGCAGAAAATGCGGACAGGTTTTTCTGTTGATAAATATCTCTGGTCAGGCACACGTAGCCCACGGGTCTTAAGATAGCGAGGCACTGGAAATGTCACCGAGCTGCTGTGGTTGACAGTAGGCATCGGCATCTTCTGTGTGGTTCACATTCGCTCCACCACCTCCCTGTTCTTCTTGCATAGTTTAGTTTAGTTCAGAGATACAGCGCAGAAACAGGCCTCTCTGCCCACCGAGTCCGCGCCGATCAATGATCCCCGCACGCCAGCACTATCCCACACACACACACACACAATTTACAATTTTATCAAAGCCAATTAACCTGCAAACCTGCACGTCTTTGGAGTGTGGGAGGAAACCGGAGCACCCGGAGAAAACCCACGCAAGTCACGGGGAGAACGTGCAAACTCCGCACAGACCGCACCTGTAGCCAGGATCGAACCCGGGTCTCTGGCGATGTGAGGCAGCAGCTCTACCCGCTGCATGTTCCGAGAGCTATGTTAAGGTTCACAGAAAACGCACCAACTTCTCTACTTACCTAGATGGCTTAGGAGGTTTGGCATGACTCTCACCAACTTCTACTGATGCGCTATCAAAAGCATTTTATCAGGATGCCATCACAGCGCGGTTTGGGAACAGCTCCATCCAAGACCGCAAGAAATCGCAGAGAATTGTGGACGCAGCCCA
The DNA here is from genome assembly GCF_053455715.1 of Rhinoraja longicauda. Lineage (NCBI taxonomy): Eukaryota > Metazoa > Chordata > Chondrichthyes > Rajiformes > Arhynchobatidae > Rhinoraja > Rhinoraja longicauda. Next base: position 1,624,372 of record NC_135993.1, read on the forward strand.
GACCATCACACAAACCAACCTCCCTTCCATCGACTCCATCTACAGCTCACGCTGCCTCGGCAAGGCCAGCAGCATCATCAAGGACCAGTCTCACCCCGGCCACTCCCTCTTCTCCCCTCTCCCATCGGGCAAGAGGTACAGAAGTGTGAAAACGCACACCTCCAGATTCAGGGACAGTTTCTTCCCGGCTGTTATCAGGCAACTGAACCGTCCTCTCACCAACTAGAGAGCGGTCCTGACCTCCCATCTATTTCATGAAAGACCTATGAACTATCTTTAATTGGACCTTTTTGGACTTTAGTTTTAGTTTAGTTTAGTTTAGAGATACAGCGCGGAAACAGGCCCTTCGGCCCACCGAGTCCACGCCGACACACATACGCTCACATGTAAACACACAGACACGCGCACACACACACACACACACACACACAGGCATGTACACACACACACTTGCACTTGTACACACACGCACACAAACAGAACACATGCACGCACACGCATGTGCACACATACATTCACACGTACAAACACACACAAACACGGACACATATGCACACACACGCGCACACACACAGATACACACACACACAAAATTAAAATAGACCCTTGAAATATAATAAATTTAATAAAATTAAGACAACATTTTAAAATTCCCTGTATTTCAAAATATTCATTTTAAGAATTTACAATCTGAATTACAATACAAATAACAATTCATAAACATAAAATTAGTTTAAACAGTTATATAAAATCACTAGGCAGCAATTTCTTGTCAGTTTAGTTTAGGTTAGAGATACAGCGCGGAAACAGGCCCTTCAGCCCACCGAGTCCGTGCCGACCAGCAATCCCCACACACTAGCACTATCCTACACACACTATTTTACAGTTGTACAAAGCCAATTAACCTACAACACTCTTGGAGTGTGGGAGGAAACCGAATATCTTGGAGATAACCCACGCCGGTCACGGGGAGAATGTACAAACTCCGTACAGACAGCACCCGTAGTCGGGATCGAACTCGGGTCTCCGGCGCTGCATTCGCTGTAAGGCAGCAACTCTACCGCTGCTCCACCGTGGTAATACTTTAACAGATATTACGTGGGGGGTAGGCATACAGAGCGAGCTTCTGGAGGAGGGGTTGAGGCAGGTAAAATAACAACATTTACAGGTCAGTTGGACAGGTACATGGATTGGAGAGGTTGAGAGGGATTTGTCAAATCTGGGAAGTCAGAATAGTGTTGATGGATATCTTGATCAGCATTGCCAAGTTGGTCTGAAGAGCCTGTTTCCAGGCTGTAGGACTTTGGTAAACCATTAAAGACCCACTCACACGCACAACAAACTATAACACTTCAGGTTGACAAAGGAATTTAGATTCTGCCCATCAAGTCTATTCCACCATTCAATCATGGCTGATATATCTCTCCCTCCCAACCCCATTCTCCTGCCTTCTCCCCACAACCCCTGACACCTGTACCAATCAAGAATCTGTCAATCTCAGCCTTAAAAATTGCCATTGACTTGGCCTCCACGGCCATTTGTGGCAAATAATTCCACAGCTTCACCACCCCCTGAAGAAATTCCTCCTCATCTCCTTCCTAAAGGAACATCCTTTAATTCTGAGGCTGTGACCTCTGGTCCTGGACTCTCCCACTAGTGGAAACATCCTCCCCACATCCACTCTATCCAAGCCTTTCTCTATTTGGTAAGTTTCAACGAGTTTTCTCCCTCATCCTTCTAAACTCCAGCGTGCAGATGCCCAGTGCCGTCAAAGGCTCATCATATGTCAGTCCACTCATTCCCGGGGATCATTCTCGTAAACCTCATCTGGACTCTCTCCAGCGCCAACATATCCTTCACCCCTTTAGTTCGTTGTGCCCGCGGGCAGCGTTTAAACATTGGTCCTTGTGGTCACAGTGGGAGAGCAGCTTGAGAGCCTCTTCCTGAAGCATCCGTATCTAACGGTGGCAAAAGTCCTCCTCAGGTCCTTCTTGGCATTGCAACTGACCAGCACGTAGAGGATGGGGTCCACAGCACTGTTGAGGCTGGAGAAGGCCAAGGAGATGTTGAAGTAGATGAAGACCTTGCGTTGGAATTGGCAGGTGCAGTCCATCAGCGAGAAGTTGATGGTTCTGGCCAGCAGGATGATGTGGTAGGGACCGAAGCAGATGAGGAAAATGATGATGACCAAGATGGAAAGCTGCTTGACTTTGGCCTTCTGCTCTGCCTGGAGGCTAAGACTCTTCCTGACCCCTCTGAGAATCCGCTGGTAGCAGAAAATGAGCAGGAGGAGGGGCAGCAGGAAGCCGATGAAGAATCGGATGTAGTTGGCAAAGGCTACCGGCTTGACCAGGGGGATGTGCTCGTAGCAGGTGAGGTTGGGCATGTCGGGACCCTTGTCGATGATGGTCCTGAAGATGACAAGAAGGTGGATGGTGAAGACGGACGTGAAGATGAGCAGGCTGACCTTGACGGCCTTGCTGCGGCGACGGATGTTCTGGGACTTCATGGGGTAGACCACTGCCAGGTAGCGGTCAACGGAGATACAACACAGCAGGAGGATGCTGATGTAGATGTTGGAGTAGAAGACAAACCCCGAGAGGTGGCAGGTCAACCAGCCAAAGCTCCAGCGGTGACCATTGTAGTAGTAGACCACCCAGAGAGGGATGGTCAGAGTGCACAGGAGATCCGAGATAGCCAGGCTTAAGAGGTAGACGCCAAGGACGTTCTTCTGCTTGACCTGCAGGATGATTGGCCAAAGGGTGAGACAATTCATGGTCAGACTCACGAGGAAGATGATGCTGTACATCGTGGCCAGGGCAGGGTCACTTTCCCCAAAGATAATTCCACACATGGTCTCATTGCAGGACACGGCAGTGCTGGCTGAGTGGTTCATAGTAGAACGGTCTACGTCCGTACTCACTGTGTGGGTCATGACCAAACCAACCTGCAAGAGGAAAGTGCAAACAAGAGGTTGGAATCACAGCATTGAGCATTGAATTAGCCGAGAGTCACAGCGTGGAAACCCACCCTTCGGCCCACCGAGTCCAGCGATCCCCACACATTAACACCACCCTACACACACGAGGGACAATTTACATTTATACCAAGCCAATTAGCCTACACACCTGTACGTCTTTGGAGTGTGGGAAGAAACCAAAGATCTCAGAGAAAACCCACGCAGGTCACAGGGAGAACGTGCAAACTCCGTACAGACAGGCAAAGGTTGCCCCTCAAGTTCCTTTTTTTCAAAAATATCTTTTTTTTAGATTTAGAGATACAGCGCGGAAACAGGCCCTTCGGCCCACCGGGTCCGTGCCGCCCAGCGATCCCCGCACATTAACACTATCCTACACACACTAGGGACAATGTTTACATTTACCCAGTCAATTAACCTACATACCTGCACGTCTTTGGAGTGTGGGAGGAAACCGAAGATCTCGGAGAAAACCCACGCAGGTCACGGGGAGAACGTACAAACTCCGTACAGACGGCGCCCGTAGTCAGGATCGAACCTGAGTCTCCGGCGCTGCATTCGCTGTAAGGCAGCAACTCTACGGCTGCGCCACCGTGCCGCAGGTTCTCGATTCCCCTACTCTGGGCAAGAAACTCTGCGCATTTACCCGATCTATTCCACTCATGAACATATTGAACACATGCTGTTTGATCCACTGAGTTCCTCCAACAGTTTGTATCAGACTCTTACAAAGATTCAAAGTTTAGTTTAGTTTAAAGATACAGCACAGAAACAGGCCCTTCAGCCCATCGAGTCCACACTGACCAGCGATCCCCACACACTAGCACTATCCTACACAGTCACGGTGGCGCAGCGGTAGAGTTGCTGCCTTACAGGGAATGCAGCGCCGGAGACCCGGGTTCCATCCCGACTACGGGCGCTGTCTGTACGGAATTTGTACGTTCTCCCTGTGACCTGCATGGGTTTTCTCCGAGATCTTCGGTTTCTTCCCACACTCCAAAGACGTGCAGGTTTGTAGGTTAATTGGCTTGGTAAATGTAAAAATTGTCCCTCGCGGGTGTAGGATAGTGTTAATGTGCGGGGATCGCTGGTCGGCGTGGACCCGGTGGGCCGAAGGGCCTGTTTCCGCGCTGTATCTCTAAACTAAACTAAAAGTACACACGCTAGGGTCCATTTACAATTTTACCAAGCCAATTAATCTACAAAACCACACGCCTTTGGAGTGTGGGAGGAAACCCGAGCTCCCGGAGAAAACCCACGCGGGTCACGGGGAGAACGTGCGAACTCTGTACAGACAGCACCCGTAGTCAGGATCCAACCCGGGTCTCCGGCGCTGTGAGGCAGCAAGATGTTGAATTCATTAAGTTTAAAGGGAATTCCGTGCAAAGGTCCATCTTCCCCCTGCCTTCCACACTATTAGACTCAGCACGCTTGCAAACCTCCATCCTAATTATACATCTTCTGGAAATTGAAATTCGCTGCATCGCCATTTTTTGTTGTTGCTCTCATCTGAAATTGCAGCCACTTCTGCAATATTCATCCCAACGTAACCTCAGGGCGTGATGGATCAGCAAAGTTCTACGTTGTGACAAAACTTATTTTGGCTGTTCTGTCGGTATCTTAGCCGCAGAAAAGCTATACGAGGCTGTTGCCGGGACTCGAGGGCCTGAGCTGCAGGGGGAGGTGGGGCAGCCTGAAATTCTATTCCTCGGAGCGCAGGAGGATGAGGGGTGTTCATATGGAGGTTGTGATATCATGAGAGGTAGAGTCATAGAGGGGAGATACATTTCCTCCCGGTGGATGCAACAAGGACTACAAACCTTCATGGCTGCCAGCAAAAGACTACAAAACCCATAGTCAGCAGGGCTGCCTGCCCTACTGACACTGATTGCTGCTGACACTGATTGCTGCTGATACTGATTGCTGCTGACACCGATTGCTGCTGACACTGATTGCTGCTGACACTGATTGCTGCCCAGCTGAACCAGATGAGCTGATTGCTTCAGTGAGAGAGGTAAAAGGAAGAGAAGCAGTGTTTGAGTTATATTTTGTAAGAAGGCAGCAAGCTACAGTTTTGATTTAACTTCCTGTTTTGGTTTTGTGTACCTGTCTGCAAACAATTAAGTTTACCTGTTTTTGGAAAAGACTAAATATATGGAATTTAAGTTTGAAAACAAGAACTTTTCTGTCTTCATTTCCGGCACCCACACCTCCCAACCTTCAAGAGAAAAGCTCCCGACCTCTACAGACATCACAAGGTGTACAAAATCATGAGAGGAATAGATTGGGTAAACGTGCAGAGTTTTTTGCCCAGAGTAGGGGAATCGAGAATCAGAGGACATAGGTTTAAGGTCAAAGGCAGACACAAAATTCTGGAGTAACTCAGCGGGTCAGGCAGCATCTCAGGAGAGTACTCAGCATTTTGTGTAACTGAGATGCTGCCTGACCCGCTGTGTTACTCCAGCATTTTGTGTCTACCTTCGATTTAAACCAGCATCTGCAGTTATTTTCCTAGGTTTAAGTTCAGTTCAGTTCAGTTTATTTTCACATGTGCAGAGGTACAGTGAGAGGGGAAAGATTTACATAGAAACATAGAAAATAGGTGCAGGAGGAGGCCATTCGGCCCTTCAAGCCAGCATTGCCATTCAATATGATCATGGCTGATCATCCACAACCAGTACCCCCTTCCTGATTTCTCCCCATATCCCTTGATTCTGTTAGCCCTAAGAGCTAAATCTAACCCTCAATCTAGATAGGAATCTGATTTAATAGGAAAATAAGGGGTAACGTTTTCATACAAAGTGGGGTGGGTGTATGGAATGAGATGCCAGAGGAGGTACAGTAGTTGAGGCTGGGACTATCGTAACGTTTAAGAAACATTTAGACAGGAACATGGATAGGACAGGTTTAGAGGGATATGGGCCAAACGCAGGCAGGTGGGACTAGTGTAGATGGGGCTTGTTGGTCAGCATGGGCAAGTTGGGCCGAAGGGCCTGTTTCCACGCTGCATGTCTCAATGTGTATGACTCAATCTGCCACAGGGGGTCAACAATTAAGGTCTTGATGCAAGGTACCAATGTGAAAAACCAATCATCTCTTTGCCTCCACAGATGCTGCCTGACCCACTGAGTTCCTCCACCGGCTTGGTCTTTGCTCGTTCGGAAGGCAGTTCTGATGAAAGGACTCAGATCCAAAATGTGAACTGTTTCTCTCTCCACAGATACTGCCTGACCTGGTAAGTGTTTCCAGCATTTTAGAGTCATAGTCATACAGTGTGGAAACAGGCCCTTTGGCTCAACCTGCCCACACTGACCAACATGTCCCATCTACACTAGGCAGAGTTCTCCAGAGATGTTGCCTGACTCGCTGTGTTACTCCAGTACTTTGTGTCTTTTTTTGTAAACCAGCAGCTGCAAGTGTCCCGCTCCCTGACACTCAGTCTGATGAAAGGTCACGACCCGAAACGTCACCTATTCCTTCTCTCCAGAGATGCTGCCTGACCCGCTGAGTTACTCCAGCACTCTGTGAAACGTCACCTATCCATGTTCTTGCAGCTTGCGTGGGACCTACCACACTGAAGCTATGACCAAATGGCTCATTTGTCGCCATGTATTAGGCTTGCCAACTGTCCCGTATTAGCCGGGACATCCCGTATTTCGGGGTGAATTAGTTTGTCCCGTACGGGACCGCCCTTGTCCCGTATTAGCAGGGTTGCCAACTTCCTCACTCCCAAATAAGGGACAAAGGGGAGACTTCACCGCCCCACGCCCCACGTGACCTCGCCCAGCCAGCGGCCACGTGCCCCCGCTCCACCAATGGCGGCCGCCATTGGTGGAGCGGGAGCACATGGCCGCTGGCTGGGTGAGGTCACGCGGGGCGCGGGGTGGTGACGTCACCTTGTCCCGTATTTGGGAGCGAGGTAGTTGGCAACCGTATCGTGTATAGCCTTTTCACTGACAAGTTGGCACGCAACAAAGACTTTTCACTGTACTTCAGTACACGTGACAATGAACTAACCTGGAAGGAAGCACACATCAACACCTATGCCTTCTCAGAAGATTAAGGTACAGAAAACGCAGTGTTTAAAAAGCATTTGGACAGGTACATGGATAGGATAGGCTTAAAGGACTTTGGTTAGGCCACTTACACATACATTATCTACATATTGGTTTAAATTCCCATCCCATATACATTCCAGGAAATCTTCCCCCTCAGCACTACTACCAATTTGATTGGCCCAATCTATATGTAGATTAATAAATGTGTGTAGGAAAATAACTGCAGATGCTGGTTCAAATCGAAGGTATCACAAAATGCTGGAGTAATTCAGCGGGTCAGGCAGCATCTCAGGAGAGAAGGAATGGGTGATGTTTCGATAGACAATAGACAATAGACAATAGGTGCAGGAGGAGGCCATTCGGCCCTTCGAGCCAGCACCGCCATTCAATGTGATCATGGCTGATTATTCTCAATCAGTACCCCGTTCCTGCCTTTTCCCCATACCCCCTGACTCCGCTATCCTTAAGAGCTCTATCTAGCTCTCTCTTGAATGCATTCAGAGAATTGGCCTCCACTGCCTTCTGAGGCAGCGAATTCCACAGATTCACAACTCTCTGACTGAAAAAGTTTTTCCTCATCTCAGTTCTAAATGGCCTACCCCTTATTCTTAAACTGGGGCCCCTTGTTCTGGACTCCCCCAACATGTTTCCTGCCTCCAACGTGTCCAACCCCTTAATAATCTTATACGTTTCGATAAGATCTCCTCTCATCCTTCTAAATTCCAGTGTGTACAAGCCTAGTCGCTCCGGTCTTTCAAGCCTAGTCGCTCCAGTCTTTCGTTTCGGGTTGGGACCACTTCTTCAGACTATAATGGACTCTGAAGAAGGGTCTTAACCCGAAACGTCACCCATTCCTTCTCTCCTGAGATGCTGCCTGGCCCGCTGAGTTACTCCAGCGTTGTGTGTCTACCAAAGGAAGGATGTTGTTAAGCTGCAAAAAGTGCAGAGAAGGTTTCCAAGGATGTTGCCAGGACTCGAGGGCCTGAGCAGTAGTGGGAGGTTGGGGCAGGCTAGGACCATGATCCTTGGAGCGCATGGGCAACTTTTTCACACAAAGGGTGGTGGGTATATGGAACAAGCTGTCAGAGGAGGTAGTTAAGGCAGGTACTAGAAGAACATTTAAAAGACATTTGAACAGCACATGGATAGAGAAGGTTTAGAGGGATATGTGCCAACACAGGCAGGCTGGTGTAGATGGGGCATATTAGTCGGCATGGGGATGTTGGGCTGAAGGGTGTAGGAAAGCGTTGGCTCTATAAGCTCGAAAGTGTGCACCACCAGAATCTGAACAGCATCTTCCCCTCCTTTGTCAGTCCTTCCATAAGCTAGGGCACTGTCCGATTCACCTCTACCCCATTGCGGACATTGGACTTTGTCTGTGGAACTGATGCGCTACAATGCTGAGACTATATTCTGCACTCTGTATCTCCCCCTTTGCTCTACCTGTAGTACTTGTATTTGGCTGGATTGTATTTATGTACAGTATTACCTGATTTTGATTGCACAGCATGCATAACAAAGTTATCTCTGTATCTCGGTACAAGTGACAATAATAAACCTAAATCTAAATTAAAATTCTTGGATTGGTTTAAAACCAGTCGATGGTCTTTCAGAGAAACAAGAGAGGTTTGCAGGGTAGTGTGATGCCTCTGGGTGTCAGTCCTTCACCAGCATCGTCCAAGAGCACAATTCTTGTTACTTCTATCAACCAAACCCAACCTAACACAGCACCATACAACCAAGACCTAACCCAACACAACATTACCCCATCCCCATCCAATCAAACCAACATGCCCCATCACGGTCCAACCCCACCCAATAACCCTCCTCTGATCCAAACTGACTAGGGTTGCCAACTTCCTCACTCCCAAATATGGGACAAGGTGACGTCAACGCCCAGCCCGGGCAGCCGCCATTGGTGGAGCGGGAGCATGTGGCCGCTGGCTGGGTGAGGTCACATGGGGCGTGGGGCGCGGGGCGGTGATGTCAACCTTGGTCCCTTATTTGGGAGTGAGGAAGTTGGCAACCCTACTAATACGGGACAAGGGCGGTCCTGTACGGGACAAACTAATTTAGCCCAAAATATGGGATGTCCCGGCTAATACGGGACAGTTGGCAACCCTCAGCAGAACCAACCCCAACCTGACCCAACCCCAACCTGACCAGTCCACACCAGCTACCCTCACCCAATCTAACCTATTGCAACACAGACAAACCAAATCCCACTTCTCAACCATTAATGTGGACATCTCTCTGCCTCCACAGATACTGCCTGACCTACTGAGTTCATAAGATCATGAGATCACAAGACACAGGAGCAAAATTAAGTTATTCGGCCAATCAAGTCTACTCTGCCATTCAATCTATCTCTCCCTCCTAACCCCATTCTCCTGCCTTCTCCCCATAACCCCTGACACCCATACTAATTAAGATCCCATTGATTTCCACTTTGACAATACCCGCTGACTCGACCTCCACTGCCGCCTGTGGCGATGAATTCCACAGATTAACCAGCCCTTTGTATTTCTTCCTTCAATCTCATGCACAATTGATATATCTTAACCACGACTCAATGTGCCAAGAAAATGTGCAATATAAATCCTTTGCTAAGCGTGAAAAAGAATGATTTTAGGCAGTACCTTGTGCAGCTGTAAGGTTGGAGAAGGCTTGTGGGTCTGGTCTGTTGTCCGCCTACAATACTCCAGCCGGTCCTGTCCTAGTGCAGAGCAGACCGAGTGCAACTGTCTGCTGGTTGATTGTGCTGTTTGCTGGCTCTGTAAGTCACGCACGCTGACTGTATTGGTGGCAGGAAGCTGACAACGAGGAGGTTTGTTCCAACCCCAAATGACGTAGATTCACGCAATGTTCGACAGAAAGCTAACGCGGGTCACAACGCAAGCCAGCTTCCCAATTTACCTGTGGCTCCACAATGCACCAGTGCACAAAGCCACAGGTTCAGCGCGTGTTTATTGGGGTTGCCAACTGTCTCACTCCCAAATACGGGACAAGGTGACAATAGACAATAGACAATAGGTGCAGGAGGAGGCCATTCAGCCCTTCGAGCCAGCACCACCATTCAATGTGATCATGGCTGACCATTCTCAATCAGTACCCCGTTCCTGCCTTCTCCCCATACCCCCTGACTCCGCTATCCTTAAGAGCTCTATCTAGCTCTCTCTTGAATGTATTCAGAGAATTGGCCTCCACTGCCTTCTGAGGCAGAGAATTCCACAGATTCACAACTCTCTGACTAAAAAAGTTTTTCCTCATCTCAGTTCTAAATGGCCTACCCCTTATTCTTAAACTGTGGCCCCTGGTTCTGGACTCCCCCAACATTGGGAACATTGACGTCACCGCCCCGCGCCCCACGTGTTACCTCACCCAGCCAGCGGCCACGTGCTCCCGCTCCACAAATGGCGGCCGCCCGGGCTGGGAGGCAGGTTCCTTAGAACCTCCATTAGGCGAACACACTCCGTTGGCCTACACTGTCCCGGCCGACAGTGGCCCGCGGGCCTAATACGGGACAAGGGCGGTCCCGTACGGGACAAACCAATTCAGCCCAAAATACGGGATGTCCCGGCTAATACGGGACAGTTGGCAACCCTAGGCCAGTGCGAGTTGTCGAGGTGTGAACAAGAGGGAGGATTTCTTACACAGTCCCTGTGGGCGCTGCCCTTCAATGTCGCGCACACTTCTCCAAGCTGAGAACCACCCTGCCCTCTGCATCCCGCTGATCACCCTCGCAAGGGGATGTTCTACACAACTGAACACAGGGCTATTCCACATTAGATGGCCTCAGGCCTGAAACCTCTCTCTCTCCCGCTCTCCCTCATGTTCACTCTCTCTTACTCCCTCCCCCTCTCTCTCTCTCTCTCTCTCTCTCTCTCTCTCTCTCTCTCTCTGTCTCTCTCCCTCTCTCTCCCTCTCTCCCTCTCTCCCTCTCTCCCTCTCTCCCTCTCTCTCTCTCTCTCTCTCTCTCTCTCTCTCTCTCTCTCTCTCTCTCTCCCTCTCTCGCTCTTTCTCTCTCACTCTCTCTTTCTCTCTCACTCTCTCCCCTCTCTCTTTCTCCCCCCCCCTCTCACTGTCTTTCCTCTCTCTCTCTTTCTCTCTCTCTCCCCCTCTCTATTTTTCATTTTTTCTTCCTCTTTCTCAATTTTGTTCTCATTTTCTCTTTCCCCTTTTCTGTTTCTCTCTCTTTCTCTCTCCATCTCACCCTCTCTCTGTCTCTCCATCTATCTCTGTATGCATGCTTGCCCATGTATGTGCATGTGTGTGGGTAGGTATGCATGTGTGTGGGTAGGTGTGCATGTGTATGTGCATGTGTGTGCGTGTATGTCTGGGTCTGTGTATGTGCATGTGTGTGTGCATGTCTGGGTTTGCGTATGTGCATGTGTGTGTGGGCAGTTGTGTGTGCATGCCTGGGTCTGTGTATGTGCATGTGTGTGTGCATGTGTGTGTGCGTATGTGCATGTGTGTGGTTGTGTGTGCATGCCTGGGTCCGTGTGTGTGCATGTGTGTGTGTGCATGTCTGGGTCTGTGTATGTGCATGTGTGTGTGCATGAGTGTGTGTGCATGAGTGTGTGTGCATGAGTGTGTGTGCATGAGTGTGTGTGCATGTCTGGGTCTGTGTATGTGCATGTGTGTGTGCATGTGTGCATGAGTGTGTGGGGAGTTGTGTGTGCATGCCTGGGTCCGTGTATGCATGCTTGTGTGTGCGCACACATGCACACGAGTGTCTGAATGTCAGGTCCAGGCCAGCCTGTGGTGCCTCCTGCAGTTGGATAGCCAGGGGAACATGGCTGAAAGGACCATTGATGGCAGTATCACCCCCTCCACATCTGGAGGAAGAGGCAATTAGACAACTGAACCATCCCACAACAACCAGAGAGCAGTGCTGAACTACTATCTACCTCATTGGTGACCCTCGGACTACCCTTGATCAGACTTTGCTGGCTTTACGTGCACTAAACACTATTCCCTTATCATGCATCTGTACACTGTAAACGGCTCGATTGTAATCGTGTACTGTCTTTCCGCTGACTGAATAGCACGCAACAACTGGGGAGGGGGGAGGGGGGGGTATTTACAAAAAAAAACATCTGAAGGTCAGATCCAGTGGCTGTAATTAGAAACCCAATGAGGTGATATTTTTCATGTCGTTCAGAGTAAGGAGAGTTTGTGGGTTTCCCAGACCTACGTACACGAATCAAGAACCTATCAATCTCCACTTTAAAGTCCCTCTGGGACTCGAAAATTTTAACCAGAGGAAGTGAAGAATGAAATAATATTTCCCCCTAACGTTCCAGAAAAACGTCGGGAGTTTTTAACACTGGACCGGCGCGTTTCACCCACCCACCCACTCTCCCCACCAACATCCAAGGTGTCATGGAGAGATAGTGCAGATCACAGCCTGGTGAGAACGTTAGATGTTCTATCAGATGTCAACAGATAGACACAAAATGCTGGAGTGCTTCAGCGGGACAGGCAGCATTTCTGGACAGAAGGAATGGGTGACGTTTCGGGTCGAGACCCTTCTGCAGAGTCTGGGGAGAGGAAACCAATATGTATGTAAAGGTACATAGAACAAATGAATGAATGATAAGCAAAGTGACAGATCAAAGCCATCTACGATGACCATCACCTATTTCACTTCTCCACAGATGCTGCCTGACCCGCTGAGTTACTCTGTGAAACGTCACAATAGACAATAGACAATAGACAATAGGTGCAGGAGTAGGCCATTCAGCCCTTCGAGCCAGCACCGCCATTCAATGCGATCATGGCTGATCACTCTCAATCAGTACCCCGTTCCTGCCTTCTCCCCATACCCCCTCACTCCGCTATCCTTAAGAGCTCTATCCAGCTCTCTCTTGAAAGCATCCAACGAACTGGCCTCCACTGCCTTCTGAGGCAGAGAATTCCACACCTTCACCACTCTCTGACTGAAAAAGTTCTTTCTCATCTCCGTTCTAAATGGCCTACCCCTTATTCTTAAACTGTGGCCCCTTGTTCTGGACTCCCCCAACATTGGGAACATGTTATCTGCCTCTAATGTGTCCAATCCCCTAATTATCTTATATGTTTCAATAAGATCCCCCCTCATCCTTCTAAATTCCAGTGTATACAATCCCAATCGCTCCAGCCTTTCAACATACGACAATCCTGACATTCCGGGAATTAACCTAGTGAACCTATGCTGCACGCCCTCCATGTTCTCCACAGATGCTGCCTGACCCGCTGAGTTACTCCAGCACTTACTGTCTTTATTTGTAAGGGCCATCAAGGATGTCCACTATCCGGGCCGTGCCATCTTCTTACTGCCACCGTAGCGCTGGAGGTCCCACACCACCAGATTAGAAACATAGAAACATGGTGCATTCGTGCTTGCACCACCATTCAATATGATCATGGCTGATCACCCACAATCAGTACCCCGTTCCTGCTTTCTCCCCATATCGCTTGATTCCGTTAGCCCTAAGAACTAAATTTAATCTCTCTTGAAAACATCCAGTGAATTGGCCTCCACTGCCTTCTGTGGCAGAGAATTCCACAGATTCACAACTCTCTGGGTGAAAAAGGTTTTCCTCATCTCAGTCCTAAATGGCCGACCCCTTATTCTTAAATTGTGTGGCTCCAGGTGCTGGACTCCCCCAACGTGGGGAACATTTTTCCTGCAATTCCTTGTGACAATATGACATTACACTTGAGTTGACTTGGTTCTGGCCTTGTTCAAGAACATCTTGGCGTTTATGACTTTATTTCTGTTAACTGACGTTGACAGTAAATTAAAATTGAAAAATAAACGCACATGCAAATAGCGTGGTCTGGCAGCGAGATCATTCATAATTGCCTCACCACAAAGCACAGGATGAGCTTAGAAAAATCAGCGGCCTTAGTTTCACTTTGGCTAAGTTGGTTGAAAGCAAACTCACTTCTTGCTAATTCAATTAAAAGGCACTGCAGATGCTGGTTTATACCAAAGATAGACACAAAGTGCTGGAGTAACTCAGCGGGTCAGACACAAAATGCTGGAGTAACTCAGCGGGTCAGGCAGCATCTGTGGAGAACATGGATAGATGACGTTTCACAGAGTGCTGGAGTAACTCAGCGGGTCAGGCAGCATCTGTGGAGAACATGGATAGGTGACGTTTCACAGAGTGCTGGAGTAACTCAGCGGGTCAGGCAGCATCTGTGGAGAACATGGATAGGTGACGTTTCACAGAGTGCTGGAGTAACTCAGCGGGTCAGGCAGCATCTGTGGAGAACATGGATAGGTGACGTTTCACAGAGTGCTGGAGTAACTCAGCGGGTCAGGCAGCATCTGTGGAGAACATGGATAGGTGACGTTTCACAGAGTGCTGGAGTAACTCAGCGGGTCAGGCAGCATCTGTGGAGAACATGGATAGGTGACGTTTCACAGAGTGCTGGAGTAACTCAGCGGGTCAGGCAGCATCTGTGGAGAACATGGATAGGTGACGTTTCACAGAGTGCTGGAGTAACTCAGCGGGTCAGGCAGCATCTCTGGGGGACACGGATAGATTAATAAAAAGAATATCCAAATTAAAAAAATAAGATCCGAAGAAGAACTATCTTTAATTGGACTTTATCATATTTCATTGTTATATCTTTGCACTAAATGCTGTACCCCTTTATGCTGTATCTGTGCACTGTGGACAGCTTGATTATAATCATGTATAGTCTTTTCTTTGACTGGATACCATGCAAAGAAAACCTTTTCACTGTACCTCAGTATAAATGACCATGATAAACTACAGCAAACTACACTAAAATAAAACATGTAGGAAGGAACTGCAGATGCTGGTTTACACAGAAAATAGACACAAAATGCTGGAGTAACTCAGCGGGACAGGCAGCATTCTGGAGAGAAGGAATGGGAAATGGAATGGAAGTAAACTTTCAGGGAACTATGGAGTTGGACTCTCGGTCTCATTAATGTCGTGATTTCATCGCACAGAAGTTTTTTTCCCTCTGTCTTGCAGAATTCACATATCATCTATGCTTTGTGCCTGAGTCAATGTGTTTGTGATGGTGTTGCAAGCAAGGTGGTCATTGTACCTGTACCTCACCCATACCTACTGAAGCCTGTCTATCGGACCACAGTGCTATCATTTTTGACGCATCTCTGCCTTTATCTCCCGCAAAATCTCATCTCCCTGTTCGCTACTCCCGCGACATAAATTCATTGACTGCCAGTAAATTCTCCGAGGCTCTCACAGCTGCCCCCAACATCTGCACTATTGAGGCCTCTCCCCCCCATCTCAGCACTGAGGATCTCGCCTCTTTATTTAATATCACTTGCTCTTCCATCCTGGATTCTATCGCTCCCCTTAAAATGAAAAAGCCTAAGCCCAAAGGTCGGCCGTGGCTCAATGACACCACCAAAGCCCTAAGAAGGGAGTGCAGAAAATCAGAAAGGAGATGGAAATGTGACAAGCTTCAAATTTCATTCGAAATTCTGAGAAACAATCTTCTCAAATACCAGGAAGCAGTAAAGTCTGCTAGAGCACAATACTTCTCCGACCTTATTTCGAAAAACTCTCATAACTCCAAGGTCCTATTTAGAACAATTACCTCTGTCATGTCCCGCCCCCAGTACCAGCTTAGTTGGGTCCCCTGCTAAGTGCGAAGAATTCGCTAAATTTTTCACCAACAAAGTTGAGAATATTAGAATGAACATTTCCCCTCCCACCCGTGACCTAGCTGTCTCACTAGTCTGTTCATCTAAATTGGACTGCTTCCAACCCGTCACTCTATCCTCCCTTGCAAAGCTTGTCTCCACTATGAAACCTGCAACCTGCCCCCTTGATCCTGCCCCCACTGCCCTTCTGAAGGATGTCATTGCAATAGCTGGTCCCAGCATCCTCTCTATTATCAACAGTTCTCTGGCCACTGGCACTGTTCCAACCTGTTTCAAGCACGCGGTGGTCCAGCCCCTACTGAAAAAACCTAACCTAGACCCCACCTTGCCTAGCAACTACAGACCCATTTCCAAACTGCCATTCCTGTCAAAAGTCCTTGAAAAGGCAATCCTTAACCAATTAGTGCCCTACCTGCACCAAAACACCATCCTGGAAAGTTTCCAGTCAGGTTTCAGAGCCCACCACAGCACAGAGTCTGCCTTGTTGAAGGTACACAACGACCTGCTTCTCGCCATCGACACCGGCGACTGTGCAATCCTGCTCCTTCTCGACCTCAGCGCAGCATTCGATACAGTGGACCACACCATCCTTATTGACCGTCTCCGGTACGCGGTTGGCATTGATGGCACTGCCCTGAGCTGGTTCGCTTCGTACCTCAAAGATAGGAGTTTCGCCATCAACATAGGCAATTATTCCTCTGCTCCAGCTAGCCTCTCCTGCGGAGTTCCACAAGGCTCCATCCTAGGCCCCATTCTCTTCTCTCTATACATGCTCCCCCTTGGCCAAATCATTCAAAGGCATGGCATTTCTTTCCACTGCTATGCCGATGACACTCAGCTTTACCTCCCCCTGAAACCCAACAACCAGTCAAATTTAAACAGCCTCTCACACTGCCTTGAGGACATAAAATGTTGGATGGCACAGAACTTCCTCCAATTAAATGAGAGCAAGTCTGAGGTCATCCTATTCGGCCCCCCCGACTCCATCAAATTGATAACAGGCAGTCTTGGAAGCCTATCCTGCCTAGTCAAACCGCATGTCAAAAACCTCGGCATGATATTTGACTCTGCATTAAAATTTGATAAGCAAGTCAACGCTGTGGTAAAAGCCAGCTTCTTCCAACTTCGAACCATAGCTAAAATCAAACCTTTCCTCAAATTCGACGACACAGAAAAAATCATTCACGCTTTCATTTCCTCCCGCCTAGACTACTGCAACTCCCTATACACTGGGATCAGCCAATCTTCCCTGTCCCGCCTGCAACTGGTCCAAAACGCCGCAGCGAGACTCCTGACGGGTACCCGTAAAAGGGACTACATCACCCCGATTCTGGCCTCTCTCCACTGGCTCCCTGTACGGTACAGAATCAACTTCAAGCTCCTCCTATTCACGTATAAAGCCCTAAATGGACACTCCCCCCCCTACATCAAAAATCTTCTAACCCCCCTCTCTAACTCCAGGTCCCTCAGATCGGCCGACTTGGGGCTATTCACTATCCCGCGGTCTAGGCTTAAACTCAGGGGTGACCGCGCTTTTGCGGTTGCAGCTCCTAGACTGTGGAACAGCATCCCTCTCCCGATCAGAACTGCCCCCTCCATCGACTCCTTTAAGTCCAGGCTCAAAACATATTTCTACTCCCTAGCGTTTGAGGCTCATTGAGGAGGCGCTGTGAACTGTTTGCGTACTACTGTATGTTTTCATTTTTTTTTCTATTGGAACCTAATCAAATGTACAGCACTTTGGTCAACGTGGGTTGTTTTTAAATGTGCTATACAAATAAAATTGACTTGACTTGACTTGACCTGTACAGGTGAGAATAAACTCAACCTGACTTAGTCGTTTAGGAAAAAAACTACAGATGCTGGTTTAAATCGATGTTAGACACAAAGTGCTGGAGCAACTCAGCGGGTCAGGCAGCATCTCTGGAGAGAAGGAATGGGTGACGTTTCGGGTCTCGCCCGAAACGTCACCCATTCCTTCTCTCCAGAGATGCTGCCTGACTCACTGAGTTACTCCAGCATTTTGTGTCCACCTTCTGCCTTAGTCGTTACCATTTGCTGTTTACACCCAACTCAAACTCAAAATACATTATCACCGCAAGGTTAAATTATTGAGCCTCTAAGCTACGCTGACTCCCCCTAATCAATCACAATAACAGGTGCTTATCTGCAGAAAATGTCAGACCATTGGGATGGCAGGACTTTCATATGAAGAAAGACTGGATAGACTTGGCTTGTACTCGCTGGAATTTAGAAGATTGAGGGGGGATCTTATAGAAACTTACAAAATCCTTAAGGGGTTGGACAGGCTAGATGCAGGAAGATTGTTCCCGATGTTGGGGAAGTCCAGAACAAGGGGTCACAGTTTAAGGATAAGGGGGAAGTCTTTTAGAACCGAGATGAGAACGTTTTTTTTCACACAGAGAGTGGTGAATCTGTGGAATTCTCTGCCACAGAAGGTAGTTGAGGCCAGTTCATTGGCTATATTTAAGAGGGAGTTAGATGTGGCCCTTGTGGCTAAAGGGATCAGGGGATATGGAGAGAAGGCAGGTACGGGATACTGAGTTGGATGATCAGCCATGATCATATTGAATGTCGGTGCAGGCTCGAAGGGCCGAATGGCCTACTCCTGCACCTATTTTCTATGTTTTCTATGTTTTCTATTCAGTTCATAAATACAGCATGGAAACAGGCCCTTCTGCCCGCCGAGTCCATGCCGACCATCGATCGGCCGTTCCATGTTATCCCACATTCCCATCCACTCCCTACGCACTAGGGGTGATGTGCAGAGGGACGATTCACCTGCAAACCCGCACGTCTTCGGAGTGTGGGATGAAACCGGAGCACCCGAAGGAAACCCACGCTGTCACAGGGAGGACGTGCAAACTCCACACAGACAGCAGCTGAGGTCAGGGTGGAATCTGGATTTTTTGCGCTATGAGGCAGCAGTTCTACCCGCTGCGCCACCGCCTGCCGCCCCGACAAAAATATCGGCAATTTCTGTTTTTAATTTTGCCAGTAAGCTGCTTGACAATTTCTCATACACATATCATTGCGTTTAGTGAAACTGTCCCTGTTAAAGTGGAAGTTCAGGTTCGGGTTTTGACATGGCCGGTGAGGACGTGCTCCGAGCTTCTCCACTGAACCTCCACATATTTATCTACAAATATAGCCATTTGACTCTTAAAAAAAGAACACAGTGTCGTGGTAAACTACAAGCAACTCATTCTCGATGCCCAGAAGGATTAAGACACGCGGGGAGAGCAGTAAATTAACTAAACAGATCGACAAGTATCTGTTGGCCGCCAGCCAAACAGCAGATAAGATGGCGGAGGGTGCGGAGTACAGGGGACGAAATGATTAACACTATCCGCACCGAAGTGAAAGCCCTACAAGCGGAGATAATGGCTGAGTTTGGTGCATGCGGGAAGAAGTGGTTAAAGAACTTCGCTCCACATTGACCTCACTACAAACAAAAGTAGCCGACCATGCTAACAAAATCTCTGCACTGGAAGACTCACAGAACGATGTTACGGATAGGCTAGCTGAGCTTGAGACCCGGTGCGCTTCCCTAGCGTCAGATAACATTAAGCTCAAGGCTGCGGTGGATAACCAAGAAAATCGCTCCCGTCGTCAGAACTTACGCTTTGTAGGCCTACCCGAGGGCGAGGAGGGCAACAACCCAACAACCCTACAGCATTCATGGGTCCTTTTCTGAGGGAACTCCTGGGTGAGCGAGCTTTGACCACCACACCGGTTGTTGATAGAGCGCACCGCACCTTCGTGGCCAAGCCACCTCCGGGCCAGCCTCCGAGAGCGATGCTGGTGCGGTTGCACTACTACCAGACGAAGGAGAGGATTCTCCGCGCATTGCGTGAATGTAGTCAGCTGTCCTATCATGGGAAAAGGATCCACATATTTCCGGACTTGCCCGACGCAGAGCGGAGTTTAAGGTCGTGAAAGCACAACTCCACCAGGTGGGTGTGAAGTTCGGTCTGATTTACCCTGCTAAGTTACGGCTAACTTTCCAGGGGTCCACCCACACGTTCGACAGTCCCGAGGCTGCGCTCCTCTTCTGCTGGACTTCTATACAACCTGCGACGGAGCGACCGGGCGACAGAGAATGTAGTATCCTTTTCAAACACTGATCACTGTATCTGGACTGTTTAATTTCAGGGAAACAAAACTCTAAGAGAAGCTTTTTCTTTACTGACTCTCAGGGCTAGATAATTTTTAAAGTTCTGCAGTAACTTACTTGCTTGTTTAAACGTCAAAGGTTTAAACAAGGCTACTAAACTAAACCGAATAATGTCTCATGTCCAACATTTAAAAGTAGATATATGTTTTCTACAAGAGACACACTTATGTGCCTCAGATGTCTCAAGACTCAAAAGGGGATGGGTTGGACATTTATTTCATTCTAAGTTTAATTACAAAGCCAGGGGCACTGCAATTTTAATTAATAAAAATATTCCTTTTGAACTATTGAGCTCTATTACTGATCCCAATGGACGTCATGTTATTGTATCAGGTGTCATCCAAAACACTCCCGTAGTCCTTGCTTGCGTATACGCACCAAATTGGGATGAGTCAGTTTATCTCTAAGTTATTTTCTACATTACCTGTTCTTGACAACAGTTTTTTAATTATAGGGGGGGACTTTAATATGGTTCAAGATACAGCTCTTGATAGATCATCCACCAAGGACTATGTCCCTTCCAACTCTGCCAGGGCTTTGGCCTCTCAAGCTGAACAGCTCGGCCTAACCGACCCCTGGACGTTCTTCTTTCCATCAGCCAAAGCATATTCTTTTTTTTCTCATCCCCACCATACATACTCTCGGATAGATTTCTTTCTTGTGGACGACAGACTTTTATCAAACCTTAAGTCATCTGAGTACCACAGCATTGTTATATCCGACCACGCCCCCACTTCTATGGAGATCAATTTATTAAAAAGCTATGTTCCATCGAGGCAGTGGTGCTTTAATTCCCCAATGCTGTCTGATAAGATATTCAAGGACTATCTTACCTCTCAAATTGGATTTTATTTTGAAATTAACAAAACTCCTGATGTCTCCCAATCAATTCTATGGGAAGCTTTTAAGGCTTATTTAAGGGGTCAGATAATATCTTTTGTTTCATATGCCAAAAAGTCAGAGGCAAAGAAACTGTCTCAAATCTCTGAGGAAATTTTAAAATGAGACAATCAGTATGCGATATCCCCATCTCCTGCTCTGTACAATATAGGTGTCTGCACCTCCAGACAGAGTTTGACATGTTATCAACAACCAAGGCTCAAACACTTTTGCTTAAGATAGGCCGCGGGATATTTCTCTGCTGGGCGGGGGCTTCAATGTCGGGAGCCACGACCGCCCCGACGTGCAGCAACAGCGGCAGCAGCAGCGTGTTTGCCCGCCCCGGATCGGACTTATCATCGGCGGAGCCGGCCGTCTTCGGAGGCTGCGGGAGCGGCTGCAACTCGCCTTAGGCTCGGCCCGCTGCGGACCGTCCGACGCGGCCTGCAACCACAACAACCTGACCGTGGGAGAGGACGGCAGGAGAAGGGAAAAGACATTGTGGCCTTCCATCACAGTGAGGAGAGGACTGGAGGAGACTCACTGTGATGGATGTTTTCTTGATGGATGTTTCTTTTGTGTGTTTTGGGGGTTGTGTAATTTTAATGCCTATTTTGATGCTTTTGTTGTTGGACTGTGGGTGACTGAATTTCGTCCAATTTGGATGACAATAAAGCTATCTTGAATCTTGAATCTTGAATCTTAAGTCTAGGCAACGTGTTTTTGAGATGGGGGACAAAGCAAGTAAACTTCTAGCCTATCAAGCTCGTTCAGTTGCTGCCTCCAGGCTGATTACTAAAATTAAATCACCCACTGGTGCTATTCTGTCTGATACAAGAGATATAAACAAAGCCTTTGCAAACTATTATTCCGATCTTTACTCGTCTGAAAGCCCCCCAGATATCTGGGACCAGGATCACCCTCTTAACAGTATACGCTATCCTGTACTTGATGAAATGGTTTCCAGCAACCTCGGAAGACCGATTTCACTTCTTGAAATCCAAGAAGCCATTAAAGCCATGCAAAATGGTAAATCCCCAGGGCCTGACGGATATACAGTGGAGTTTTACAAGACATTTTTTCATCTTCTAGGCCCCGAACTACAAATTATGTACAATGAGTCGTTCCAGAAAGGCCAGTTGCCAGAAACATTGTCTCAAGCCTCTATTTTCTTGTTGCTTAAGAAAGATAAGGACCCGCTTCTGTGTAGTAGCAGAAGACCAATTTCTCTTCTCAATGTGGACCAAAAGATCTTGGCCAAAGTCCTTTATAACCGTCTTCGACACGTGGTCCCAGATTTAATATCAACGGACCAAACAGGCTTTATCCAGGGGAGGCACTCCTTTTTTAATACAAGGCGCCTGTTGGACATAGTTCATGCTCCAATTTCTGAACTCCCTGAAGTTGTCCTCTCGTTGGACGCTGAGAAGGCCTTCGACAGGGTAGAGTGGACCTATCTTTTTTTTGTTCTTCAGAAAATGGGGATTAATGAAGATTTTATTTCATGGATTAAACTTTTATATTCAGCCCCTGTAGCTTCCGTTATCACTAATGCCTTACACTCACCTTTCTTTCCCCTCAAACGAGGTACTAAACAAGGTTGTCCTCCATCACCGTTGTTATTCGCAATCGACATAGAACCTCTGGCTATCTGGCTCTGTAGCGAGGTTAGGTTCGAAGGCATTGTCAGAGGGGGGGGTCACCCACAAAGTGTCTTTGTACGCGGATGATCTACTTTTATTTATATCTAACCCCAACTCTTCTGTTTCAGTTATTATATCTATGCTTGAGCAGTTTGGTAGATTCTCCGGGTACAAACTGAACATTCAGAAAAGTGAGCTTTTTCCGATAAACCCCGCAGCCACAAGAATGCCTCATTCACTTTTCCCTTTTAAGCGCATGGATAGTGGGTTTAAATACCTTGGCATTGTCATCACTAAATCCTTCTCCCATATTTTTAATGCAAATTTTCTCCCCTTACTAGAACGTTGTAAAGAAGATTTTAACCGTTGGTCTACTCTGCCCTTATCACTGGCCGGTCGCATTAACCTAATTAAAATGGTTACTTTACCAACATTTTTATACCTTTTTCAACATATACCAATATTTATTAGGGGAAGCTTTTTTGTAAAATTGGACCAGACCATATCTTCCTTTTTATGTGGAAACAAACCACAGCACATCAGGAAAGAGCATCTCCAGCGGTCCAAGTCAATGGGGGGGGTGGGCCTTCCAAATTTCCTTAAGTATTATTGGGCATGTAATATTCAGAAGCTTCTCTACTGGTCTAATCTGGAAAACACTCCTCTTTGGGCACAAATGGAGCTGTCCTCGTGCCAGTATTCTCTTTGCTCTTTAGTTTGTTCAGGTTTACCGCTTACCTCTACTGCCTGTTCTTTGCCCACCATTACGCACACTTTAAAGATCTGGATGCAATTCAGGAGACACTTTGGTCTTACAAGGCCATCCCTGTATTCTCCAATACATCGCAATTATTTGTTTAAACCATCATGTACTGATTTTACTTTTCAAACCTGGTTTGATAAGGGTATCAGAACTGTTAATGATCTGTATGGTGATGGGACCTTCTTGTCATTTCCAGAGCTGTCTGAACGGTTCAACTTGCCCCGATCACATCTATTTCGCTATTTTCAGGCCAGGCACTTCTTACAAAGGCAATTTCCAGAATTTCCAAGTCAGCCCACTTACTCTGAAATTGATTCTATTCTTCTTTTGAATCCCAATGCACAGAGGCTGATTTCAATTATACACACTGAAATAGACTCCATTAAGCCTGAATCTCTCCATAATCTTAAGGTAGCTTGGGAACAGGATTTGGGGTTTGGCATGACGGATCGGACATGAGAAACTGTGCTGGGACTTGTTCACACTTCCTCAATTTGTGCTAGACATAGTCTTATACAATGTAACATTTTGCATCGCACGCATTACACTAACGCTAGACTAGCAAGAATATTTCCCGGCATGAGTGACGCATGTAACCGTTGTCGACAAACACCTGCCGACTTGATTCACATGTTTTGGACGTGCCTCCCCGCCTGTCTAAATTTTGGACGGGGAGTTTTAAATCCTTTAGGGATATATCCGGTATAGATATTCTACCCAATCCTCTTACAGCTCTTTTTGGTGTCCCTTCCGAAACTAATACCCCCCCGATATCTAAAAGTAATTATGTCTTTTACTTCTCTTTTGGCTAGACTTCTTAATTGGAAGCATGTGTTGCCACCCACTCATAATAGATGGATCAAGGATGTGTTATATCACTTAAAGCTAGAGAAGACTAGATTCTCTCTTAAAGGTTCACAGGAAAGCTTTAAAGAAACATGGTTACCATTTCTAAATTATGCAAAAACTTTAATGATTGTTTTAGAGAATGGGGATAAATCAAAGTGTTGACTGCTTATATGTCTGCCTACACTCTTCCTCCCTTGTCTGTAATCAAAAATATTTTTTATTTTTTTTAAAAACTTTGTATTTGTTTTACTAATGTCAATGTTTATCTCTGCGTCTGGGATGGGGCGGGGGGTGGGGGATGGGGGTGTATCTTTACGCGTATTGTTTGTTCATTGTTGAAATAATTGTAAAGACTAATAAACAGATTTTTTTTTTAAATAAAAAATGGAAGTTCATTTCAGTTTACCCACATTTGCAAACTCACTGAAGTTAACTCATTGCCAACAGAAGTCTGGTTCTCGGAATAAATGATACATAAACGTCCCAACACAGCGAGCAAAACTTCAGAGGTGCTCACACATTGTGTGCAGAACGCCGTGAGGCATTTCGTCAGTGAAACTCACCGGTTTCCCCCTCTCTCTCTCTTTCCCCCCTCTCTCTCTCTCTCTCTCTCTCTCTCTCTCTCTCTCTCTCTCTCTCTCTCTCTCTCTCTCTCTCTCTCTCTCTCTCTCTCTCTCTCTCTCTCTCTCTCTCTCTCTCTCTCTCTCTCTCTCTCTCTCTCTCTTCCCCTCTTCTCCCCCCTCTCATTACGCAAGAGGTACAGAAGTGTGAAAACGCACACCTCCAGATTCAAGGACAGTTTCTTCCCAGCTGTTATCAGGCAACTGAACCGTCCTACCACCAACTAGAGAACGTTCCTGACCTCCCATCCACGTCATTGGATACTCTCGAACTATCTTTAATCGGACTTTATTTTGCACTAAACATTATTCCCTTTACCCTGTATCTGTACACTGTGGACGGCTCGATCGAAACATTGAAACATAGAAAATAGGTGCAGGAGTAGGCCATTCAGCCCTTCGAGCCAGCACCACTATTCAATATGATCATGGCTGATCATCCAAAATCAATACCCCGTTCCTGCTTTCTCCTCATATCCCTTGATTCCGTTAGTCCTAAGAGCCAAATCTAACTCTCTCTCTTGAAAACATCCAGTGAATCGGCCTCCACTGCCTTCTGTGGCAGAGAATTCCACAGATTCACAGCTCTCTGGGTGAATAAAAAAGTCATGAATCACGAATAGTCTTTCTGCTGACTGGTTAACATGCAACGTAAAGCTTTTTACTGCACCTCACGACATGTGACAATAATAAACTGAACTAAGCTGAACAGAGACATCACTTGGAAACAACTGCAGGTGCTGGTTTAAATCAAAGGTAGACACAAAATGCTGGAGTAACTCAGCGGGTCAGGCAGCATCTCTGAAGAGGAGGAATGGGTGACGTTTCGGGTCGAGACCCTTCTTCATGATTCATGACTTTTTTATTCACCCAGAGAGTTGTGAATCTGTGGAATTCTGCCACAGAAGGCAGTGGAGGCCAAATCACTGGATGTTTTCAAGAGAGAGCCCTTCAGTCTTGACCCTTCTCTCCAGAGATGCTGCCTGTCCCGCTGAGTTATTGTGTGTATCTTCGGTTCCAACCAGCTTCTCCAGTTCCTTGCTAAACTTTAGAATATATTAGTTCCCTGGACGTTCCCCGACTGATGTCTGCTTCACTTGGCCTGGTTCATGTCCCAGAGAAAACCCTTCAAGGAATCTTTGGATCAGAGAAATTCCTGCAAGTGTCCCTCAGAGATAACTCTCAAAACTCCTCCCACTCCTGGGCCTATACGTGCGTTGCTATCTGGGCAGAAGAGAACGGTTTCTCACTTCAGAGAAGTCTCTTATGGTACGTTCCACAAATCCAATCAACGTCAGCCAAGTAAAAGAGATTTATTTTTGTGCAGTTACTCACGTTCAATTGTTCCTTTTATTCACTGTGGGCTTTCCCCTAAAGTGTGATAAAACTTCATGGTTCCAAACTTGACACGCTCTCCCAGCAAGTATCTCTGATGTAGCAGATGCTGAAAATAGCAGAACTCATTACTCAGTCTTTCCCCGCGACTTGTCCACACTGACTTGTGATGCAATGCTGGAGGCAAGGAACATGCTCAGCAGTACAAGACCAATGACAAAACATCCCACTCCAGGGAGTGCATTCTCTCCGTGACCTGCGTGGGTTTTCTACAGGTGCTCTGGTTTAGACAATAGACAATAGGTGCAGGTGTAAGCCATTCGGCCCTTCGAGCCAGCATCACCATTCAATGTGATCATGGCTGATCATCCACAATCAGTACCCCGTTCCTGCCTTCTCCCCATATCCCCTGACTCCGCTATCATTAAGAGCTCTATCTAGCTCTCTCTTGACCATCCGGCTCAGCATTAGCTGCTATGAACCGGTCCTGCTGAGCCGGATGGTCACATCGCACAGCGAACCGGCACAGATCTACTTGCACTTTATTCTGTTTTAAAACTGTTCTAATTTGTTTCATTGGGTTGTTTAAATTAATGCTGACTAGCTAATTAATTGATTGCATCGTATGGGAGGCGCATTCCCAATCTCGTTGTACCCCTGTACAATGACAATAAAGATATATTGTATTGTAATTGTATTGTATTGAAAGCATTCAGAGAATTGGCCTCCACTGCCTTCTGAGGCAGAGAATTCCACAGATTCAGAACTCTCTGACTGAAAAGGTTTTTCCTCCTCTCCGTTCTAAATGGCCGACCCCTTATTCTTAAACTGTGGCCCCTGGTTCTGGACTCCCCCAACATTGGGAACATGTTTCCTGCCTCTAACGTGTCCAACCCCATAATAATCTTATATGTTTCAATAAGATCCCCTCTCATCCAAAGACCCCCACACTCCAAAGACGTCCAGGTTTGCAGGTTAATTGGCTTCTGTAAAGTGTGTGTAGGATAGTGTTAGTGTGCGGGGATCGCTGGCAGGCTTGGACTCAGTGGGCCGAAGGGCCTGCTTCCACGCTGTATCTCTAAACTAAAAACTCAATTTTATATACTTCTGCGTATCTATGTGACTATCCAAAAGCCTCTTAAACACCACTTAAATCCAAGGGCGGAGGAGTCTGCTTCTTGACCAATAATAACTGGTGCAATCCTGGAAATATTAAGACGCTTTCTTGTTCCTGCTCGCCAGACCTGGAACATCTAACTATCTCATGCCGACCATTCTACCTACCCCGGGAGTTCAGCTCGGTGATCATCACAGCCGTCTATATCCCACCGTATGCGGACACCGACGTGGCACTGTCCACTCTACACGATGTGTTGTGTCAACACCAAAACAACAACCCTGATGCGGCTGTGCTGGTGGCTGGAGACTTCAATAGGGGAAATCTCAAAAAGGTCATGCCCAACTTCTACCAACACATCACGTGTGTCACCAGGGGGGAAAGAACTTTGGACCACTGCTACACGCCGTTCAGGAAAGGCTACAAGGCCGTTTCTCTCCCTCCTTTTGGGAAATCTGACCACGCTGCCATTTTCCTGCTGCCGGAGTACAAACAACGGATAGTACGGGAAGCGACAGTGACGAGGGACGTAAAGCGGTGGGCTGGCCATTCAGAGGCCATGCTGCAGGATGCACTGAGCGAAGTCGACTGGAACATGTTCCAAGCAAGTTCCAGAGACGTCAGTGAGTTTGCAGAAGTGGTTACGGACTTCATTGCCACAATAGCCGATACCATCATCCCCACGGTAAGGGTCAGTATCTTCCCTAACCAAAAACCCTGGGTGGACAGGTCTATTCGCGTGGCCTTGAATGCTCGCACCGCTGCTTACAACTCCGGTCTGGCATCCGACAACATGGACGACTACAAGGGAGAGTCCTACCGACTGCGAAGGGCAGTGAAGGATGCAAAAAGGAGGTACCGGGACAAGATGGAGTCACAGATGGAGCAGCAGGACACCAGGCGCCTTTGGCAGGGGCTACGGACTATAACCCCGGGGATGTGCACACATTCTCAGTGTCCGAGCATGAGGTGAGGTGGGCTCTGACGTGTGTGAACACGAGGAAAGCTGGAGGCCCAGATGGTATATCTGGGCGAGTACTAAAGTCTTGTGCTACTCAGCTTGCCCCAGTGCTCACCACAATATTCAACCTCTCCTTGGCAAAGTCCGTGGTCCCTGCATGCTTCAAAAGATCCATCATTGTACCGGTGCCAAAGAATGCCTCTCCAGCGTGTTTAAATGACTACCGACCGGTGGCCCTCACCTCGGTTGTCATGAAATGCTTTGAAGGGCTAGTCAAGAAGCACATCTGCGCCCTCCTTCCTCGCAACATGGACCCACTACAGTTCGCATACCG
Organism: Rhinoraja longicauda; assembly: GCF_053455715.1. Classification (NCBI taxonomy): domain Eukaryota; kingdom Metazoa; phylum Chordata; class Chondrichthyes; order Rajiformes; family Arhynchobatidae; genus Rhinoraja; species Rhinoraja longicauda. Next base: position 1,652,765 of record NC_135993.1, read on the forward strand.
TCCGAACAGGTCCACGGATGATGCGGTCTCCCAGGTTCTACACACCGCTCTCTCTCATCTGGACAGCCAGGGGGGCTATGTGAGGATGCTGTTCATTGACTTTAGTTCAGCATTCAACACAATAGTCCCCAGCAGACTGGTTGAGAAGCTGCTGGAACTGGGGCTTAGCACCCCTCTGTGTGCCTGGGTCCTGGACTTTCTCACTGCCAGGCCCCAAGTGGTCAGGATGGGGGAACACACATCTAGCTCCCTCACCCTGAACATAGGATCCCCCTAGGGCTGCGACCTTAGCCCCCTACTGTACTCCCTGTACACACATGACTGTGGGGCCAGGTTCAGCTCAAACTCCATCATCAAGTTTGCTGATGACACTGTGGTGGTGGGCCGGATCTCCAACAACGATGAGAAGGCCTACCGGGAGGAGGTGGCTGATCTGGCACTCTGGTGTCAGGACAATAGCCTCCTCTTGAATGTCACTAAAACAAAGGAGCTGATTGTGGACTTCAGAAGGGCTAAACATCCAAGGACGTACACGCCACTGGAGATAAATGGGATTACTGTGGATAGGGTGAGCAGTTTTAAATACTTGGGAGTCCGCATCACAGAGGATCTGACATGGGCAACGCACATTGCCACACTGGTGGGTAAGGCAAAGCAGCGCCTTTACCACCTCAGACAGCTGAGGAAATTCAGAGTGTCTCTGAGGATCCTTCATTGCTTCTACTCTGGGGCTGTAGAGAGCATCCTGTCCGGCAACATTACAGTCTGGTTTGGGAACAGCTCTGCCCAGGACAGGATGGCCCTGCGGAGAGTAGTGCGTTCGGCAGAACGCACCATGGGAACTACACTCGCCCCCCTGCAGGACCTATACATCAGGAGGTGCAGATCCAGAGCCAGCAACATTATGGGGACCCCTACCACCCCAGCAACGGACTGTTCCAGATGCTACGATCAGGCAAACGCCTCCGCTGTCACGCTGTGAAAACGGAGAGGATGAGACGGAGCTTCTTCCCACAGGCCTTCAGGACTGTTAATTTTTATAACCCCAGAGACTAAATTTTTGTCGACACTAATAGTAACTTATTAACTTTATTTATATGCTGTAACTGTAATTCTTTTTGTGCACAACCCGCAGGCATTGCCACTTTCACTGCACATCGTCTATGTGTATGTGACAAATAAATTTGACTTGACTTGACTGTTACATCTGCCTCCTCCACCACCACCCCTGGCAGCACGTTGCAGGCGTACTCCACCCCTGGCAGCACGTTGCAGGCGTACTCCACCCCTGGCAGATCGTTGCAGGCGTACTCCACCCCTGGCAGATCGTTGCAGGCGTACTCCACCCCTGGCAGCTCGTTGCAGGCCGACTCCACCCTCTGTGTAACATGAAAACATGCCCTGCTTCTCCCCTTTTAAACTTTTCCCCTCTCATCTTAAAGGGAGTTTTGTACATTCTCCCTGTGGGTCCCACCCAGCACGAGCTTCTCCAGAAGCTCTTCTGAAGAAGGGTCTCGACCCGAAATGTCACCCATTCCTTCTCTCCCGAGATGCTTCCTGACCTGCTGAGTTACTCCAGCATTTTGTGAACAAATACCTTCGATTTGTACCAGCATCTGCAGTTATCTTCTTATACGAGCTTCTCCAGGTTTAGTCTAGTTTCGTTTAGGGATACAGCGCGGAAACAGGCTCTTCGGCTCACCGAGTCCACGCTGACCAGCGATCCCCGCACATTAACACTATCCTACACACATTAGGGACAATTTACATTTCTACCGAGCCAATAAACATACAAACCTGCACGTCTTTGTGGGAGGAAACCGGAGCGCCCGGAGAAAACCCACGCAGGTCGCGGGGAGAACGTACAAACTCCGTACAGACAGCGCCTGTAGTCAGGATGGAATCCGGGTCTCTGGCGCCGTGAGGCAGCAGCTCTACCCGCTGCGCCACCACGCCGCCGTGCTCCGGTTTCCACCTACATTCCAAAGACGTGCAGTTTTATAGGTGAATTGACCTCAGTAAATAGGCCATGGCGTTGTAGGGTAGGGTGATCAATTGTCATTGTGAACTCATCCTTAGGCATCTCATTCCTTCCCATCGGATGGAGACAGTGTTGGAAACATGACTGGACTGGCGTGTGAATGTAATCATGACTGGAAAATACTACAAATGTCTCACTGCAACGTCACTGAAAAATCTCAAAGGTCAGATCCCCAAAGTAAAGCACATTGTGTCTTAACTTAGTTTATTACAAAGGAATGCCCTGAGACATGGCCAATATCTGCCTTAATCGCTTTTTCTTAGATACTGAATATTTCCCTCACCCCAACTGGACACTCTAAGAATTGATAAGGAAATGAAAGGCAACTTTGTGAGCAGACTCATTTAGAAATAGGATGAAAGTTTACAACATATACACCAATGTTTATTAAATACTAGACATTCCTTAATACAATTTAAAATAATACATAGATTACATTATTCGAAGACGAAATTAAATAGGATTTTTCCTAGTATCTCTCCTATTTGTGATAAATGTCAATTTCAAGAAGCTAATTTAACTCATATTTTCGTAACTTGTATAAAAATGCAAAACTTCTGGTTGGAGATTTTTAAAATAGTTTCTAAAGTTATTAACAAGCAATTGGATATGGATCCAAAATTAATTATATTAGGATTATCAGAACATACTACAAACTTTACAACAAGTCAGGCACATTTTCTTGATTACAGTCTAATAACTGCGAAAAAATTAATACTTAAATTTTGGAAAAAACCAATAACCCCCACAATTAAAATGTGGACTACGGAAATGACAGAGACCCTGCATTTGGCAAAAATAAGATTTGCCTTAATTGACAAACCTGAGTTATTTTTAAAAATATGGTCTCCATTTATTGAATTTTTAGAAAAGTAAATGGGTTTGGCACAGGACTAAAATAAAAATTTAAAATTAGGGGTTGGATGTACAACTGTGGTTATTGTCTTCTGGATCTACTCCCTTTAATTTTTATAGTCATATCTTTTTTTTAATCCTCTTATTCTCTCTTCCCAATAGTTTATAGTTTTTTGTTGTTGGTTTTTTTTTCCTTTTTTTCCTTCCTTCTTTATTTTTTCATTTTCTCTTTTTAAAAATTTAAAAATTGAAGCTATGTAAGAACTCTGTAACAAATGTGTCTTTTACTTCTATTTGTACATATGCTTTTCAAAAATTTAAAAAAAAAAAAATAGGAGTAATTGGGAATTGGTGCAGAGGGTAGAGCTGCTGCCTCACAGCGCCAGAGACCCGGGTTCCATCCTGACTACGGGCGCTGTCTGTACGGAGTTTGTACGTTCTCCCCGTGACCTGCGTGGGTTTTCCCCAGGTGCTCCGGTTTCCTCCCACACTCCAAAGACGCACAGGTTTGTAGGCTGATAGGCTTGGTAAGATTGTAAATTGTCCCTGGTGTGTAGGATGGTGTTAGTGTGCGGGGATCGCTGGTCGGCGCGGACTCGGTGGGCTGTTCCCACGCTGTTTCTTATAGAAACATATAAAATTCTTAAGGGGTTGGAGAGGCTGGATGCGGGAAGATTGTTCCCGATGTTGGGGAAGTCCAGAACCAGGGGTCACAGTTTAAGGATAAGGGGGAAGTCTTTTAGGACCGAGATGAGAAAACATATCTTCACACAGAGAGTGGTTAGTCTGTGGAATTCTCTGCCACAGAAGGTAGTTGAGGCCAGTTCATTGGCTATATTTAAGAGGGAGTTAGATGTGGCCCTTGTGGCTAAAGGGATCAGGGGGTATGGAGAGAAGGCAGGTACGGGATACTGAGTTGGATGATCAGCCATGATCATATTGAATGGCGGTGCAGACTCGAAGGGCCGAATGGCCTACTCCTGCACCTATTTTCTATGTTTCTATGTATCTCTAAACTAACTAAACTGGGATGGAAGGAGAGAAATTGTACAAATAGCAGACGTTATTCAAAGTGGCATGGAGCTGCACCTGTCTAAAAGCCTCTTAAACACCACTATGGTATCTGCCACCACCACCACCACCACCTCTGGCAGTGCGTTCCAGGGCCCCACCACTCTCTGTGTAAAAAAACATATTCCCATTAAACTTTCCACCACTCACCTTACAGCTATGCCCACTAGTTCTAGTTTCAGTTTTTAGTTTTAGAGATTCAGCGTGGAAGCAGGTCCTTCGGCCCATCGAGTCCGCACCGGCCAGCGGTCACTATCTGCAACACACTAGGGACAATTTACAGAGGCCAATTAACCTACAAACCTGTAGGTCTTTGGAGTGTGGGAGGAAACCGGAACACCCGGAGAAAACCCACGCGGGTCACGGGGAGAACGTACAGACTCCGTACAGACAGCGCCCGTAGTCGGGATCGAACCCGCTGTTCTACAGCTGTGCCACTGAATTAAGCTCTGGGAGCCAGGTAGGCACCAAATGCTGGAGGAACTCGGCGGGTCAGGCAGCATCTCGGGAGAGAAGGAATGGGTGACGTTTCGGGTCGAGACCCTTCTTCAGACTGATGTCAGGGGAGGGGGCGGGACAGAGATAGAATGTAGTTGGAGACAGTAGGACAGGTGGGAGAACTGGGAAGGAGGAGGGGATGGAGAGAGAGGGAAAGCAAGGGCTATTTGAAGTTAGAGAAGTCAATGCTTATACCACTGGGGTGTAAGCTGCCCAAGCAAAATATGAGGTGCTGTTCCTCCAATTTGCGCTGGGCCTCACTCTGACAATGGAGGAGGCCCAGGACAGAAAGGTCAGATTGGGAATGGGAGGGGGAGTTAAAGTGCTGAGCAGCCAGGAGCCAGCATAGACCTCGATGGGCTGAATGGCCTCCTTCTTCTTTTGTAAGGCAATATTGGGACAGGCATGTGCGGTGGGAAATATGGGCTCTCACCTATAATCTGGTGTCGTTCAGGGCCTGGTGAAGAGTGGGGTGTTAGTTGTAAACAGAGGCTGCAAATGCACCCTTGCTGCACGAAAGTTACAACAACAGGAAGTTTGTGTTCTAAGGGGAAGCAAAGGTTATGAAAGAAGCTGCTAAGATATTGTGTTGATTGTGTCTGCACTAATCCCCAATGTGCATTTGTAGAATGCAGAACAGAGTTCAGAGTTCGACCCACAATGTTTACTTTAGTTTAGTTTAGTTTAAAGATACAGCGCGGAAACAGGCCCTTCGGCCCACCGAGTCCGCGCCGACCAGCGATCCCCGCACACGCCACTGTATGTTGTTTTCTTTTTTTTTTTCCTAATCAGATGTGCAGCACTTTGGTCAACGTGGGTTGTTTTTAAATGTGCTACACAAATAAAATTGACTTGACTTGACTTGACTAACACTACCCGACACACACTTGGGACAATTTTTACCAAAGCCAATTAACCTACAAACCTACGTGTTTGGGGTGTGGGAGGAAACCGGAGCATCTGGAGAAAACCCACGCAGGTCACAGGGAAAACCCATAGACAGCACCTGTGGTCAGGATCGAATCTGAGCCCAAGTTTAGTTTATTAAACGAAAGTAGAGAGGTTTTGTAATTACATAATCTCTGGAGGTTTAACACACGGAGAAAGGGCACTGAACAACATGTGTTGTATAACAACATTGAACATAGAACATAGAACATAGAACATAGAACATAGAACATTGAACATAGAACGTGGAACATCTGTACATTTTTGGAATGTGGCAGGAAACTGGTGCACCCTGGAGAAAACCCATGCAGGTCACTGGGAAAACGTGCAAACTCCATACAGACAGCACCCGTAATCAAGATCGAACCCTAGTCTCTGGCGCTGTGAGGCAGCAACTCTACCACTGCGCCACCGTGCTGCACAACGTTCCTTAAATGTTGTGATAGACCCTGCCTCAACTACCTCCACTGGCAGCTCGTTCCACACACCCACCACCCGTCTACCGAGTTCTTCCTTCCCCTGTCAACTTTGTCCCTTCTTTTAAACTTGTTTAAACTCTCATCTTTTCCAGCATTGTGTGGTGGGTTCATTAGAGTCAGAGTCATAGTGGAAACAGGTCTTTGGGCCCAACTTGCCCACACTGGCCAATATATCCCAGCTACACCAGTCCCACCCGCCCGCGCTTGGTCCATATCCCTCCAAACCTGTCCTATCCATGTACCTGTCTAACTGTTTCTTAAACATTGGGATAGTCCCAGCCTCAACTACCTCCTCTGGCAGTTCGTTCCATACACCCACCACCCTTTGTATGAAAAAGTTACCCCCTCAGATTCCTATTAAATCTAGTCCCCTTCACTTAGAACCTATGTCCTCTGGTCCTCGATTCCCCTACTCTGGGCAAGAGACTCTGTGCATCTACCCGATCTATTCCTCTCACGATCTTATACAGGGATCACCTCTCATCCTCCTGTGCTCTAAGGAATAGAGACCCAGCCTACTCAACCTCTCTCTATAGCTCACACCCTCTAGTCCTGGCAACATCCTCGTAAATCTCTCTGAACCCTTTCAAGCTTGACAATATTTTTCCTATAACATGGTGCCCAGAACTGAACACAATATTCTCAATGCAGTTTCACCAACGTCTTATGCAACTGCAACGTGACCTCCAATGTCTGTACTCATTTCACATTGACGTGAAACTCCTGACCTAGTTCTCCACAGATGCTAATCTGATTTGTTATTACACACCCAATGTGCCCACTTACAACTGAATGAATGACAATAATACCTCATATGGTTTATGATAGATCGTATCACTCAACCGTGGAAGAACGCTTCATCAAACCATAAGCCCACAATAACAAGCAACGAGACACCAGGGATGCAAGAAACATTCACGATTTGTCAATTTCCCTCTCCTTGAAACGGTGGCAGGGATCGAGAAAGTGTTCTGAAGGTCGACACACAATGCTGGAGTAACTCAGCGGGTCAGGCAGCATCTCTGGAGAGAAGGAATGGGTGACGTTTCGGGTCGAGACCCTTCTTCAGACTGAAAGTCAGGGGAAAGGGAAACGAGAGATATAGACGATGATACAGAGAGAGATGTAGAACAAATGAATGAAAGATATTTAAAAAAGTAGCAATGATAAAGGAAACAGGCTGTGGGCTAGGTGAAAACGGGTTACAGACAACGAGACTCAACAAGACGACTTTGAACGTAGTATGACTTGGGTGGGGGAGGGACGGAGAGAGGGGGGATGCAAGGATTACTTGAAGTTAGAGAAATCAATATTCAAGACTCTCAATCTGAAGAAGCGTCTCGACCCGAAACGTAACCTACTCTTTTTCTCCAGAGATGCTGCCTGTCCCACTGAGTTACTCCAGCATTTTGTGTGTCTGTCTTCGGTTCAAACCAGCATCTGTACTATGTTGAAAGACTGGAGCGACTAGGCTTGTATACACTGGAATTTAGAAGGATGAGAGGAGATCTTATCGAAACGTATAAGATTATTAAGGGGTTGGACACGTTAGAGGCAGGAAACATGTTCCCAATGTTGGGGGAGTCCAGAACAAGGGGCCACAGTTTAAGAATAAGGGGTAGGCCATTTAGAACTGAGATGAGGAAAAACTTTTTCAGTCAGAGAGTTGTGAATCTGTGGAATTCTCTGCCTCAGAAGGCAGTGGAGGCCAATTCTCTGAATGCATTCAAGAGAGAGCTAGATAGAGCTCTTAAGGATAGCGGAGTCAGGGGGTATGGGGAGAAGGCAGGAACGGGGTACTGATTGAGAATGATCAGCCATGATCACATTGAATGGCGGTGCTGGCTCGAAGGGCCGAATGGCCTCCTCCTGCACCTATTGTCTATTGTCTATTCCTACACAAGAAAGCTTTCTGCATTTCTTTAGGACCTGTGGGTGCAGGATTCCCAAAAGGTTAATTTGCAAGTTGAATCGGTAGTAAGGAAGGCAAACGCAATGTTGGCATTTATTTCGTGAGGACTAGAATACAAAAACAGGGATGTAATGCCGAGTTTGATAACGGACTGGTCAGATCGCATTTGGAGTATTGTGAGCAGTTTTGTGCACTGTATCTGAGGAAGGATGTGCTGGTTCTGGAGAGGGTCCAGAGGAGGTTTACAAGAATGATCCCAGGGTGATTGGGTTAACCTATGATGAGCGTTTGACGATAGCATTTGAGATAGATTTAAACTTTACAATGTGAATAACTTTAAAAACATAACCCCGATTTCAATGAAACTTCTTCCATTAGCACCAAAGGGACGATGGTGAGTAAGGTGGGCCTAGAATTGTCGCGCTATCGTGTACCGGTTTGGCTGTAGTTCTGGAACAAACAAACTAACAAACAAGAGTTTTCGTGTATAGATATATATTGATGGGCCAAATGTGGGCAGGTGGAACTAGTGTAGATGGGACATCTTGGTTGGCATGGACAAGCTGGGCCGAAGGGCCTGTTTTCCACACTGCATGCCTCTATCAACCCGGCGGTCAGGCAGCATCTTTGGAGAACGTGGATGGGTGAACGTTTCGGATCTGGTCCCTTCTTCATGATCTACTGGGTAGGGGAGTGTTTCCCAGAGGTTCCTCTCCTCGTCTCACTTCCCCGGCAATGCACCGCTCCTGTTCCCGAACGGCTCGATCTGGACCACTCGGGTAAAGTTGATTTGAAGTGTTTGTCGATGAACCCCAGGCAAGGGAAGAGGTCCCAGAAGGCATCCCAGAAGGTCTTGATCCTGAAGACGTAGACGATGGGGTTGATGACTGAGTTGGCGTGGGACAAGATGATGGTGGTTAGCATGAGAGGGGTTGGGATGTGTGCAATGGGGACAGTACAGCTCGATGCAGTTGAGGATGTGCAGAGGAATCCAGCTCAGGGTGAAGCAGAAAGAATGATGAAGAGGGAGGTTGCCGTCCGGAATTCCTTACGGACAACCCTCCGTCGCTTCTCCTCCACGCTGATGTCCCACGTCTCTCTCGGCGATTCTCCGGATCTGCCTCTTGGCCTCCGTGAATATCTTGGCGTAGATGCCGAACATGGCGAGCAGCGGGAGGAGCATGCACACGATGAGTTAAAGTAGACCATGTAGGCCTGGTCGATGACATCGTGGAAGAGGCAGGTCCCTCTGTACCCGGGCGACTTGCGCCAGCCCATCAGCGGCACCAAGCCGATGATCGCCGCCAGCGCCCACGAGCCAAGCACGACCAGCGCCGCGTTCCTGGGCGTCACCAGCTGCCGGTAGCGGAGGGGCTCCAGTATGGCGATGTAGCGCTCCACCGCCACGGCAAACAGGCCGAAGATGGAGGCTTGGGTAACCACGAGCATGGAGCACAGCATGAGGACACAGAGGTAGTAGCGGCACATTGGGAAGCCGAGATCGGACAGCAGGGCACAGGGAATGGCCACTGCTCCCACCAGCAGGTCCGCCACTGCCAACGACACCAGGAAAGAAAATTAGTCACTGTCCTCAGCTCCCGTCTCCTGACCACGACAACACAGATAAAAATGTTCCCCACGACAGCACAGAAGGCTGTGAAGACTTCCACCATAAAATACCCAATCCTGATGCGGACAAAAGCATTGGTACAGTTGATTTTACCATGGGACAGATTCGATGGGATATCAACAAACGCATCCATGGCAGAAAGACAACACAGAAACCTTCTTCTTATCTCATCTTCTTCTTCATCCAATCCTTCATCGTTTCCATTGCTCGCCCTTCTCCATTCCCTCTCTCCATCACCCGTCAATCCTCAACTAGTGTAGACAGCCACACCTTAGAAAAATGGGAACAGTAGGATTCAATCTTCATTCAATTTCTAACCCAAACGCTAATCCCAGCGTCCAGCCCTCGAGATCCCAGCCCTACCTGGCTACAGTTGTACCTGTTCAAGGAATTAACACCGTCAAACTATATATATATATATATTTAAGACATTCATTAATTAATTGGGAATGATTCCTACACACCTGACCTTGAA